>NW_026576792.1:0-47500 GCF_028641065.1 Leucoraja erinaceus | reverse complement strand
TCTCCGGGTCACTGCGGTTCTCCCCCTTGCTCTCACCCCTCAGCCCCTTACGGACCCGACTGGCCACTAAAATGTGGCGGACAGTCAGAGCGTTGAGCAGCAGGATTACAGCGAAAGGGAGGAGCGGAGTTAAAACCGTGTCGAACCAGTCAAATGCCACCCACCCGGGGTCAGTGAACGCTTTGGCCACCGCGACACAGAACCACGGGATATTGTCGATGATTATCGCGGGTTCATATATGAAGTAGTGGGGAATGTTTTTCAGACAGAGCAGAACGCCGGCTGTTGCCAGAACCACAGCCGCAGTTTTCCCGCTGCAATATTTAGTTTTCAGCTTCAGGCAACAAATGGCGACAAAGCGATCAAATGTGAAACTGACGGTGAACCAGACAGAACAGTCTGTAGCTGCAGTCTGCAGTACAACGAGAACACTGCACACAGGGTAGATGGTCAGGAAACTCCAAAAAAAGTAATGATATCGGATCCAAGTCAAAATGACCTCGGTGATGATGACCAGTAGATCGGCCGCTGCCATGGCCACCAGGTAACGAGTGGTGCAGGTGGAGAGGCCGCACTTTCCCCGGGACAGGATCACAATCGCCACTAAATTCACTGCGGAAAGAGAAAGGAACGGACACTGGGTTTTACTCAACACGGTCTCCGGGTCTGAACACCGGCTCGATTTTCAGCTCTAGATCAGGAGTGTTGGAGTCGGCGCGCGGCTGCTGCAAGTTGAACAATGTCAGAGCCGGCTCCGACTGTGCCCGACCTGCCTGCCTGCTGCAGGGGCGAAGAGATAAGGCGATGGGCAGACGGGGTAAAGGGCGGGGAGGGAACGAGCAGCCACCCACCCGCTACAATAGGCGCAATGGTCCATTCTATAGTGAACCCTGCTGCTGCTCACAGTCTGTGATGGAGCCGCTTTCACAGACTTAACCGTGAGCGGCCGGACCCGTTTAACCAGGGCTCTGGGAACTCGGCGTCTGATGGGGACGAGGAGGCTTCCAGTGGGAAAGCAGGGCCAACATGGAATCCGGCAGCAGAGTGGCTCCGTTAATGGATTCATTCCACAGTGAGTTCAGTTCAGTAACACACACACACACACACACACACACACACACACACACACACACACACACACACACACACACACACACACACACACACACACACACACACACCCACACACACACACACACACACACACACACACACACACACACACACACACACACACACACACACACACACACACACACACACACCACACACACACACACACACACACACACACACACACACACACACACACACACACACACACACACACACACACACACACACACACACACACACACACACACACACACACACACACACACACACACACACACACACACACACGCACACGCACACACACACCGGTAGATCCGTGGCCACTTGTCCAGTAGATCGATCCAATTATAGCCTGTGGGTGGAATCCGACTGTGGGAGTCAAACAGACTCCACAGTGAGACACAGTATCCACAGGAGCGGCTGTTCACTCTGACCAATAACTGAGACACAGTGAAACTCACAACGTGAACCTCTCTCTCCCAGTCACACCGTCCCGGAGAGCTGCCTGCCTGTCCCGAGCACTGCGACTACTCAGGGCAAGGTGCCACTGAAGGCAAGAACAACATTCTAGTGGCTCCCGGCCGGCAGCACTGAGAGAAAAAGAGGCTTAGCTGTCTGAAAATAAGACAAACCATAGCAGCGTTAATTCACAAATATTCACATATTCTTGTTCAACGATCATCAGTTGGAGACTTGTAACATGATGAGAATCAGGTCAACACCAGTTAACACGCGGATGACGTTATACAACTTGAATTGTTTTGCCCACTTACCAGGGACTCCAACGGCAGCAATGATCGCGTACAGGATTTTCTGCACGTCGAGATATTCAGCAAGATGCTGCCCCATTTTCTCTGCCCAGTGACGTGTCCCCGTGGGCTGCCGGTAATGTCTCGGAATAAAATGTTGGGACAGAACATTCCTGGAGATTTTATACCATTTTCCGTCTCCACCGGGACAGTGAAGTTTCAACAGATGTTTAAAATAGAGATTTTGAAATGATTCACAAACAGATGACATCAGCCGAGTGAAATCCCTGCTGACAGGTTGTGATTTATTCAGGGAATTGATTGAGAAACTCCAAAGACTGAGAATTGTGGCGATAGATACTGAGGGATGGAAATTGGGAGCGGGCGGCGGCATTGTTCCAGCAAAGGGGATATTGTTTCAAACTCCATCAGATCCAAATCTCCACATCATGCTGTTTGTCTGATTTCCTTCAATCCGTTTCTCTCAGCAAGGCAACGCCAGATTCCAGAGACCCTCTTATGGTTTCTGGTGCCCAGTTTGAAGGTGAACCGGACTGGGCGACCTTTGTCCACAGGTTGAGGAATTAGCTCAACACATCACCTTGGATTAAAATGCCCTCCCCACCCTCCACTCGCCACTCAATATGATCGCTGCTTCACTGACTGTGACCTCAACCCCACACTCCCGCTGACCCTGGGAACCATTCACTCTCTGCTTGCCTGGAATAGATCTGACTATACCAAAGGACAATAAGATTATTTGCCTTCATCACCTCTGAGGACGAACGGCCCAAAGACTTATGACACTCAGCGAACAGAAACATTGCCGCATCAGAATTGTCCTAAACCTAAATAAAACAGCGAACGATGCAGCACCTCTCTCTCTTTTCTTTCCCTCTACATCCATCCTCACTAATTTCACTCGCTCTGAACAGTTACTCTCTCTCCTACGCTCTCTATTCCCACTCTCTGGGCTACCATCTCTGCGTCCAGTGATGGAGTGACATACAGTGCGATAGTAACGATGGAGGGTTACAAATGGGGCAGAAATGTCGCAGTGACGGTATTGACAGAGTGACACACTGTGGTGGCACTGATGGAGTGACACACTGTGGTGGTACTGTAGGAGTGACACACTGGTGGTACTGATGGAGTGACACATTGTGGAGGTACTGATAAGTGACACACTGTGGTAGTACTGATGGAGTGACACACTGTGGTGGTACGGATGGAATGACACACTGGCGGTACTGATGGAGGGACCTACTGTGTGCTGGTCATCGGCGGCCACGCGAAACGGGTATGACTGTCCTCTCCATAGAGTCGTCCACTTGTGGGTCTGCAGGCGTCTGTAGAGGCCGATCCGCGATCCACACACCTTGGTGCAACATGGGCAGTGGAGACTGGCGGCGGTTGGTAGTTGTCGACGCTCCTTCTTTCTCCCTTACGGTCCTATCGCTTTGTCTTCAACACAGCGTGGTTCCATTTCACGACGTGCAGCTCATTGCTGCACGGACTTCCTCCAGGAAGTTCTTGATATTTTTCTTGGTGTTGTCCTTGAAACGTGTCTCTGGCCCGCCGGGGGCTCGACGACCTTCCTTCAATTGAGAGTACAGGATTTGTTTAGGGAGACGTGTGTTGGACATGCGGATGACACGGCCAGTCCATCCAAGTTGGTGCTGCATTATTATGGTGGTGATGTTGGTCATGTTGGCTTCTTCCAAAACGCTGATGTTGGTGCGTTTGCCCACCCCCCCCCCCCCCCCCCCCCCCCCCCCCCCACCCCCCCCCCACAATCCTCAGAAACATTCGTAACGATCTTTGAGGTATTGTTCAGGGGCTCTCAGGTGCCTGCTGTAGGTCCATTACTCGGCTCCATACAACAGGGTGGAGAGGACAACGGCTCTATAGACGTGGAGTATGGGCCTTTATGTCCGGGGTAATGTGGAGCAGAACTGATGGAGTAACACTCTCTGGCAGTACTGATGGAGTGACACACGGTGGAGTAGTACTAATAGAGAGACATCATCTGGGCCAGTAGTTATATGATATATTTTTATATCGTTTCAAGGATTCATTCCTTTAGTCACAATGATTGAAGACACGGGTTCAGGAGATAATCGAAACACATTCATGAGATCTCCACGAGGCATTCAATGCCGTAGAAAGGGAAATTTCCCAAACACAGGCTCATGATTAATAGTTGCTTTATTGTAGTAGCATAAACAGTAAGATATTCATCCAAACTTCTTCTTGTATAAGTACACACGGGAGGGCTGGTCCCCCAACGCAATATTCGACCCCTGCACCAATTCCAATATTGGCCATGGGGGGTGGTGGTGGGGGGGGGGGGGGGGGGGGGGGGGGGGGCGTTCTGGAGCACTAACATCGCTTTTGTGGGATGAAGGGATTCTTGGATTGGCAGTTCAGAAACTCAGGCCTGGTCACAGCAATGAAGGAGGACGGTATATCATTGCGTGGATCTCTGGAGCGCTAGTATGGGGTGTTGTGGGGTGAAGGGACTGGTTTCCAGAGGACTAGTATGGACATTGTGGACTGAATGGATTATTGGATTTGCAGTTCAGTGAGTCATGGCTGGTGGACTTGCAGTTCACCAAGTCATAACTGGTGGGCTGGCAATTCAGTTACTTGCAGCTGGTGTGGTTGCAGTTCACTCAGTTACCCCTCCTCCCTTCAATCCCCCCCCCCCCCAACTCCGCTCCTTGCCATTCCCCACCCCCCCACCCCCCACGCATTTCAGTCCATCTCCCCTCAATCTCCCCCATGCACTCTCAGTGGCTCTCCGACAGCGCAACCATTCCTGCCAATTAGGTACCCATTGTGATGAACAACACGCAGACATGGCAAGTGGAAAAATGATGTATTAAAGTTTAAAATGTGAATGAGTCTTTAAACATTGCAAGTCCAACCTCACAACACAGCGCACCAAGCAGAGCGCAGGCAGCAAGTCCAACCTCACAGCACTCCAAGCACTAAAACAGAGACGCACACACAGAGACACACACACACGGACATGCGACAGAGACGCGCACACAGCCACACACACACACATACACACATACACACACAGAACCACACACACACAGAACACACTCACAGGCACACACACACAAACACACACAGAGACACACGAACATAAACACACCCACACACACATGCACACAACGCACACACACGCACACACACTCACACGTGCACATACACACGCACACACACACGCGCACGCACACACGCAATCACACACACAAACACACGCACGCACACGCACACGCACACACACACACACACACACACACGCACACACACACACACACACACACACACACACACACACACAAGATACACACAGGGACACACACACAGGGACACACAGGGACACACGCACACAAAAAGACACATTCATAAACACAAAGACACACGCACACACACACACAAACACAAAGACACACGCACACACACACACAAACGCAAAGACACACACATATACACAAAGAAACACACACATACACATAAACCCAAACACTGACACACACTCACACACAACACCAATACTTAATTTCCAAGTAACTTCTGAAAGTGGTAAGCATACAGAATCATGTTACTAACCATATTATCTTTGTAAGGAATTTGAAAATAAGAACACAGGTGTGTCTAAACCAAATGATTCAAATGTTTATAGCCTTTTTTTTAATATGAAACACTACTCTAGAGCTGCTGCTACTGCAAATACGTGCTTTAAATAACTTTCATCAATCACACACTCACCATATGTATGTCAGTAAACTCTCTTGAATTACTCAAACAGTTCACGGTGGCGTCTCCACTTTGGCCATTCCGCATTGAGCGCCACTTCTGAACTCTCAGGAAATGACGCAATCAACACCACCTCTCCACTAAGCGGAAGTCACGGAATAGCCATATAAGCCATATGACAATTACAACACCGAAATAGGCCATCTCGGCCCTTCTAGTCCGTGCCGAACACTTATCCTCACCTAGTTCCATCTACCCGCACTCAGACCATAACCCTCCATTCCTTTCCCGTCCATATACCTATCCAATTTAATTTAAAATTATAAAATCTAACCTGCATCCACCTCTTCCACTAGACGCTCATTCCACACGGCTACGGCTCTCTGAGTAAATACGTTCCCTCTCATGTTAGCCCTAAACATATGTCCCTTAATTCTCAAATCATGAACTCTTGTTTGAATCTTCCCTACTCTCAATGGAAAAAGCTTATCCATGTAAGCTTTTTTTCCATTGAGTGGCAATTTTGCATTAGACACAGATCTGATCTAATAAAACGTCGTCACGGTTTTTCCTTCCAAAATCGGTTGCATGGCAAGCCACATTTAACACGCAAGCCACATTTAAAAAGCAAAACACATTTTTAAATATAGCCACAGTTTATCGTCACAGTCAAAATGGACACTTTTCAATTAGCGGCCCAGTCAAAAGGCACATAAACATTTATTCCTTCCAAACACAGTTCAAAATAAACGACATAAAAACACATAAATCCACACAAACACTTCAGTAGACATGTGGTCACTGATCAGTTTATTCACAGCTCAGTCGGAGAGTCGTGACCTCTCCCTCCTCCATCTTGCAGCGACTGCAGATCGTCCACACTTCCGGGTTTATTGTCCCTCAACACTCTCACCGGATGGGGCGTGGCGAACATGGTGTGATTGACATCAGAGAGAATCTCAACATATTTTAAACATTAATAAGTATTTTATTTTTCATCGATTGGTAACATCCTCTGGTCCGGGCAGCTGAAGGGGGACTCTGAGTAAGATGGCCAAAAATCACAGCCGTAAGTGGTAGCGATTCTAAAATCAATATACTGTGCTAACAGAAAGAGACTTTTAATCAATTGTCTGCATTTTCAAAGCAACCGCACTTGCCTTTGATTTTCAAAGCAACCGCACTTGCCTTGCATTTTCAAAGCAAAGCACCTCCTGCATTTTCAAATCAAACCACCATTTGCATTTTCAAAGCAAATCTTTTGCATTCTCATAGCAAACCACCATTTGACTTTTCGATGCAAACCGCCATTTGCATTTTCGAAGCAAAACGCCACTTGCATTTTCGAAGCACACCTTTTGCATTTTCGAAGCACACCTTTTGCATTTTCAAAGCAACCCTTTGCATTTTCAAAGAAATAATTTTGCATTTTCAAATCAAATCTTTTACATTTTCAAAGCAAACACCGCTTTGCATGTTCGATGCAAACAGCCATTTGCATTTTCGAAGCAAACCGCCATTTGCATTTTCGAAGCACACCTTTTGCATTTTCGAAGCCAACTGCTGCATTTTCGAAGTAACCACCTTATGTTGGGTTGCATCTAATTTGTTTTTCATTTTCACATCGATTTTCCATGTCTCACTGGCTCACACAGAGGGCTGTAGGGAGAACTGCGGACTGGAACAGTTTGACTTTTAGCATCTTGGATATCCCACCACTAGACCATATTGGCTGCTTTGGTCTGAAGACTGATGCAGCTTTACCAATTCGGGGTAATTTATCAATTTTACCAAAGCCAATTAAACCCGAGCATCTTTGGCGTGTGGGAGGAAACCGGAACACCTGGAGAAATCCCATGAAGGTTACGGGGAGAACCTAAACCTCCGTACAAACATACGGAGCAGTATAGAACAAATCAGGGCCGGCAATAGATGACCAAGGAAGGGTGGAGCCCATAATGGCCCATTGTTGGCTTGGGAAGAGGTGATGACAAAGTCAACATGGATTTGTGCCTGGAAGTTGGACTAATCATCTTGAATGGTGCCGGAGGATTGGCGTACTGCGCATGTTGTTCCATTGTTTAAAAAGGGTTCTAAGAGTAAACCTAACAATTATAGACCTGTTAGTTTGACGTCAGTGGTGGGCAAATTAATGGAAAGGATACTTAGAGATAATATATATAATCATCTGGATAAACAGGGTCTGATTAGGAACAGTCAACATGGATTTGTGCCTGTAAGGTCATGTTTGACTAATCTTCTTGAATTTTTTGAAGAGGTTACTCAGGAGATTGATGAGGGTAAAGCTGTAGATGTTGTATATATGGACTTCAGTACGGCCTTTGAAAAGGTTCCTCATGGAAGGATGGTTAAGAAGGTTCAATTGTAAACTATTAATGATGGAGAAGCAAAATGGATGCAACAGTGTGAGAATGGGAGATGCCAGAGAGTAATGGTGGATGACTGTTTGCCAGGTTGGAGGCCTGTGACTAGTGGGGTGCTTCAGGGATCTGTGTTGGGTCCACTGTTGTTTGTCATGTACATCAATGGTCTGGATGGTGGAGTGGTAAATTGGATTAGTAAGTATGCAGATGATACTAAGATAGGTGGTGTTGTGGATAATGAAGTGGGTTTTCAAAGTCTACAGAGAGATTTAGGCCATTTGGAAGAGTGGGCAGAAAGATGGCAGATGAAGTTTAATGCTGATAAGTGTGAGGTGCTACATCTTGGCAGGACAAATCAAAATAGGACGCACGTGGTAAATGGTAGCAAATTGATGAATGCAGTTGAACAGAGGGATCTAGGAATAACTGTGCATAGTTCTCTTAGGGTGGAATCTCATGTAGATAGGGTAGTAAAGAAAAGGTTTGGTGTGCTGGCCTTTGTAAATCAGAGCATTGAGTATAGAAGTTGGGATGTAATGTTAAAATTGTACAAGGCATTGGTGAGGCCAATTCAGGAGTATGGTGTACAATTCTTGTCGCCAAATTATAGGAAGGATGTCAACAAAACAGAGAGAGTGCAGAGGAGATTTACTGGAATGTTGCCTGGGTTTCAGCACCTAAGTTACAGAGAAAGGTTGAACAAGATGGGTCTTTATTCTTTGGAACGCAGAAGGTTAAGGGGGGACTTGATAGAGGTATTTAAAATGATGAGAGGGATAGACAGGTTTGACGTGGATAAGCTTTTCCCATTGAGAGTAGGGAAGATTCAAACAAGAGGACATGATTTGAGAATTAAGGGACAAAATTTAGGGGTAACATGAGGGGGGATTTCTTTACTCAGAGAGTGGTCGCTGTGTTGAATGTGCTTCCAGTGGAAGTGGTGGAGGCAGGTTCGATTTTATCATTTAAAAATAAATTGGATAGGTATATGGACGGGAAAGGAATGGAGGGTTATGGTCTGAGTGCAGGTAGATGGGACTAGGTGAGAATAAGTGTTCGGCACGGACTAGAAGGGCTGAGTTGGCCTGATTCCGTGTTGTAATTGTTATATGGTTATATGGATGCAATTAACAGTATTTCTGACCCAAAACATCGTCTATCCATGTTCTCCAGAGATACTGTCCACTCAGGTATTCTAGAACGTTTAGTTTAGAGGTACAGCGCAGAAACAGGCCCTTCAGCCCACTGAGTCCGTGCCGACCAGCGATTACTCGCACACTAATACTAGCCCACAGACTAGGGATAATTTACCATTTTACCAAAGCCAATTAAGCTACAAACTTGTACGTCTTTGGACAGTTGGAGGAAACCAGAGTCCCCGGAGAAAACCCACTCAGTCACGGGCCGAACGTACACACTCCGCACCAACAGCACCCGTAGTCAGAATCGAACCTGGGTCTCTAGCGCTGTGAGGCAGCAACTCTACCTCTGTGCCATCCCTGAATGTATCCAACAGTAAACATTGGTGTTGTACCTGAATGAGTTTTCTCATTACACAGAGTGGTGTTCTCTGTTACAGGATTCTCAGTAGGATTTAAATAAGAGTGCAAGGATTTCTGGCTGCTCATTGCTATGAATCCAGCCGTTTTCCTTGCTGGTTCTGGTTAGACAAATGTTTCCCATAAATAGTCTAATGACCCAAATGAATTGGAGAAGTGAGATTCACAACTCACTATGCAGTCCAGAAATCAGTTGAGCATTTTGATGAATATGTTCTTTTAAACATTATTAGTGCTGGAATGTGCAATTTCTCATGTATAATCTGTAAACTCTTCCAATATTGTGATCTAATTACGTTTCTAAACTGCTAGCCAAACAATGTTACATCCCGATGAACTGTAATGATCAAAAATGGCTGAAGCAAAACGTTGTAAATGTCATGCTACATACCTTTTAGTTTTGCTTCTAGAGATACAGCGTGGAAACGGGCCCTTCGGCCCACCGTGTCCATGCCGACCAGCGATCACCTGTACACTAGTACTATCCTACACACTAGGGCCAATTTACAGCAGCTAATAATCTGTACATCTTTGGATACCCATTCTAATGACTTTGCCTGCCCATTCCTTCCACAGATGCTGCCTGACCTGCTGAGTTACTCCAGCGCTTTGTGTTTTGCTCAAGATTCCAACATCAACATTCCCTGTGTTCACATTCTATTCTCACTTGGTTCTCAGATACATTAAAACATTTAGACGTTGGAGATTTCTCCACCTTATTTCCTCTTACATCTTCAAGCTTTAGTTGGGTGATACAGCGTGGAAACAGGTCCTTCTTCCTACCGAGTCCACGCCGACCAATGATCATCCTACACACTGGGGACAATGTACAGAAGCCAATTAACCTACAAACCTGCGTGTCTTTCGGATGTGGGAGGAAACCGAAGCACCGTGAGAAAACCCACGTGGTCACGGGGAGAACATAGGAACTCCGTACAGACAGCACCCGTAGTCAGGATCGAACCAGGGTCTGTCGTACCAAAGGTACTTAAGGATAGACACAAAGTGCTGGAGTAACTCAGCGGGTCAGAGAGCATCTGCGGAGAACATGGATAGGTGACGTTTCACAGAGTGCTGGAGTAACTCAGCAGGTCAGGCAACATCTCTGGAGAACGTGGATAGGTAGCGTTTCACAGATTGTTGGAGTAACTCAGCAGGTCAGGCAGCATCTGTGGAGAACATGGATAGGTGACGTTTCACAGAGTGCTGGAGTAACTCAGCAGGTCAGGCAGCATCTCTGGAGAACGTGGATAGGGGACTTTTCGGATCAGGACCCTTCTTCGGACTGATTGTGGGTGGGATGGGGTGGATTGGAAGCAAGTAAGGACCAAGACAACTCAGATTACCTCAGGCAAGGAGGACCCCTCATATAGAAACATAGAAAATAGGTGGAGGAGAAGGCCATTTGGCTCTTCAAGCCAGCTCCGCCATTCAATATGATCATGGCTGATCATCCCAATCAGTACCCCATTCCTGCCTTCTCCCCATATCCCTTGATTATGTTAGTTTAGAGCTATTATCTGATAGGCTGATTATCTGCTAGGGATGGTGTGAATCTGGGTCACATATTGTGAACTGTGGAACAGGTTAACTGACATTTAGTGGAAGAAGGGAGTGGGGTGGGGGTGGGGAGGGGAGCATATGTAGAAGTTTCATTAACTCAGAGTTTACATCACTGGGCAGTGAGTTGTTCCTCCATGTTGTGTACAGCCTCAATCTGGCAAAGGAGGAGGCCTGGGACAGATTTCTTATGAAATAAGTAAGTAAGTTTATTGACGAAATATTCACATACAAGGAATATGCCTTAGTGCTCCACACACAATTAACAACATGACATACAGTGACAGTTATGAATGACTCAGAAAACACTAAACATTAATAATAATAAAACATTATTGAGAACAGACTCTACAAAGGCCGTGTACAATTGGACCATCATTACCTGTGGCAGATTGTGCGTCCTCAGCTGCTGCAGGAAGTACATCCTCTGTTGTGCCTGTTTGACTGTGGAGTCGATGGTAGCCCCCCACTTAAGGTCGTTGGAGATGATGGTTCCCAGGAACTTAAAATACTCCACAGATGTGACTGTGGTGTTGTTGATGGTGTGAGGGGAGGGTGAGCTCTCCTAAAGTCTACAATCAATTCCATATATGTACATGTATGTATCTGTACACTGTGAATGGCTGGATTGCAATCACGTATAGTCTCTCCACTGCAAAAAGCTGTTCATAAGTCACTGGAGCAGAATTAGGCCATCCGGCCGATCGCTTCCACTATGCCATTCAATCCTGGCTGATTAAGAAAGAACTGCACATTCTGGTCAAATCGAAGGGAGGCGATAATGCTGGAGAAACTCAGCGCGTGATGCAGCATCTATGGATCGAAGGAATAGGTGACGTTTCAGGTCGAGACCTTTCTTCAGAATGATGTGGGAGGAGGGCGGGTAGAAGAAAGGAAGAGGTGGAGACAGTGGGCTGTGGGAGAGCTGGGAAGGGGATGAGAAAGCCAGGAGTAAAGATCTCCGCTCTATGATCTTTGGCCAGGACTAACCCCACTGTTATCCTCGCCTCTCCTTTCCTGCGCTGTCCAATCCCCTTCACTCTCCCCCTCTCTCCCTCCCGCTCCCTCTCTCTCCCCACCCCTCAAATCCAGCACCAAAGATAATAGTAATATAGTGGAGATGAAATATTGTCCTCTCCTCTCCCCTAGTCTCCTGTCCTCTAATCAACTTTCATCTACTCTCATCACTACTCCCACCATCCCCCGCTCGCCTCTCCCTTCGTCTCCTCAACTACTCCCCACTCCTCTCATTTCTTCCGTGTGTGGGGGGGGGGGGGGGGGGGGGGGGGGGGGGGGGGGGGGGGGGGGGGGGGGGGGGGGGGGGGGGGGGGGGGGGGGGGGGGGGGGGGGGGGGGGGGGGGGGGGGGGGGGGGGGGGGGGGGGGGGGGGGGGGGGGGGGGGGGGGGGGGGGGGGGGGGGGGGGGGGGGGGGGGGGGGGGGGGGGGGGGGGGGGGGGGGGGGGGGGGGGGGGGGGGGGGGGGGGGGGGGGGGGGGGGGGGGGGGGGGGGGGGGGGGGGGGAAGGGTCCTTCTCTTCTCTGCTCTCTCATCTCCTCCCCTCCTCTCTTCTCCTTCTCCCTCTCCTCTCCCCCTCACGTCCCCTCTCCTCACCTCTCGTCTCTCCTCTCCTCTACACCCTCCGCCCCTCTCCTCTCGCCCCGCCCCTCCCCTCCCGCTCTTCTCCCCCTCCCCTCTTCTCTTCTCCCCTCTCTTTACCCCTCTCTCTTTCAGTCCTCTCTCTCTTTCAGTCCTCTCCCCTCCTCTCCTCTACACCCCCTCCTCCCCACTCCCCACCCCGTTCCTCTTCACACCTCTCCACTCTCCTCTCCCAGCCTCTCCTCCCCTCCCCTCCCCTCCCTACCCTCTCCCCCGCACCTCTCCTCTGCTTTTCTCGCTCCTCCTCTCCTTTATTTTCCTCTCCTCACCTCCGCTTTACTCTCCCCTCCTCCTATCCTCACCTTTCCTCTCGCCTCCTCGCCTCTCCTCACCTCTCCTGTCCCCTCCTCTCCTCTCCTCCCCCCCCTCATCTCTCCTCCCCTTCCCTCACTTCTCCCCTGCTCTCGTCTCCTTTCCCCTTGTTGCTCCTCCTCTCCTCTCTCCTCCCCTCCTCCCCTCCTCCCTGCCATCTTCTCTACCCCCTCATCATTCCTTCAGTTCTAGTTTTGGAAGGTTACAATCGTCCAAAAATTCTGAAACTTTATTATTGTTAGCGTTTTGAATGTGTATACATTATTGTAATATTGAGCAAATCTTTTATTGATATCATTAGGTAGTGTTAATAATTCCCCTCTATCTGATTTATTCTTTAAAATTGCATGATCTTTTTCTCGTATTTTCAGTTGGCGTGCCAAAAGTTTATGGGGTTTATCCCCAAATTCAAAATGTACTTGTTTTGTAATTTGGAATAATCTTTTAATCTTCTCTGATAATAATTTATTTAGCTTAAATTTCAGTATTAAAATTTGATTATGTTTTTCCATAGTTGGATCTTTAGCATTATCTATATCTAGTTGTCTGATTTGTTCTTCGAATTGTCTTTGTTCATTCTTATTCTTTTTGATTTGAAAAGCTTGATACTAGATAATGATTCCTCTAATAAATGCTTTGAAGGATTCCCATAATAAAGTGGGCGATTTATCTGGTGTATTGTTTGTCTCAAAAAATAGGTCCATCTGTTTTTTTAGATATATACTCCCTTGTGGGTCTTTCAGAATTTGCGAGTTAAACCTCCAGAACGATTTGTTCGTAGACATTCCTTCTAATTTTAAACCAAAAGTTAGCGGGGAGTGATCTGAAATCATATTGGTGTGATACTTAGGGTTCATAATATAAGGGATTAGTTTTGAATCCACTAGGAAGTAGTCTATACGTGAGTATGTTTTGTGTACCATTGAATAAAACGAGTATTCCGTTCCAGTCGGATTCGCGATCCTCCAAACGTCCGCTATATTTGTATGTTTTATATATGTATTTAAGAGTTCACTAGTTTTAGATTTCATATTACCTCTTTGTTTTTGCATCGATTTATCTAAGTACAGATCTAAAGCACAGTTGAAGTCTCATCCAATTATAACATTTTGGTAGTTAAATTCTGCGATTTTATTCATGATTTTATTAAAAAATTGAGGATGATCAAAATTGGGCGCATATATGTTTCCCAAAGTGATTGGCGTAGCATGAATCTCTCCTGTGACTATAAGGTATCTCCCTTCCTTATCTGATATAATGTTCTTTGATTTGAATGGTATTCCTTTGCGAATAATAATTGCGGTGCCTCTTGATTTCGATGTATGTGAGGAGTGAAATGTTTGGCCTATCCATTTCGCCCTCAATCTCATCTGGTCTTGATGTTTAAGGTGCGTTTCTTGTAGAAAAGAAATGTCCGTGTTATATGATTTCAACTGAGCTAGTATTTTGCCCCTTTTAATTGGTTCATTAATACCCCTTATATTCCAACTACACAGTGTGATTCCTCACATTTTCTTTTGTTTATCATCTTGCATTTTCTCTGATTTTAGTACCCTTATTTATTACGGTGCATCCATACCTCACGACTGGATATTTTGGGGGCGTTTATATTATTAACTTCCTCGGTAGATCCCTTTTGCAGTTTTCCTTGAAAAAAAAGACACATAGTAGTGACATATTGTGATGAAAAAAATTGACCAAGTAAAATTACAGTGTCTGAAGTGTTCGACACGGTAGTGCGTGTCCCACTCAGATGTGGGGTCCGACATCTATTCGACTTCCGAAATTGATGGTGTACAATTAGCTCCGCTCCTTTTATTACTCTAAACCTAGGAGGGCGGTGCCATTTCAAAATCAATTATATTTCACCCAATTATATATATATATTTCATTCAGACTTATCAGATCTGTGTTTAACTACTGTGAAATTTATTTATCTAACACTTTCATCTACTAATTATTTATAATTAGTTATACCTTTGATAATAGTAAGCTGTTAGCTGTAAGGGTTAGACACATAGAAACATAGAAATTAGGTGCACGAGTAGGCCATTGGGCCCTTCGAGCCTGCACCGCCATTCAATATGATCATGGCTGATCATCCAACTCAGTATCCCGTACCTGCCTTCTCTCCATACCCTCTGATCCCCTAGCCACAAGGGCCACATCTAACTCCCTCTTAAATATAGCCAATGAACTGGCCTCGACTACCCTCTGCGGCAGAGAGTTCCAGAGATTCACCACTCTCTGTGTGAAAAAACTTCTTCTCATCTCGGTTTTAAAGGATTTCCCCCTTATCCTTAAGCTGTGACCCCTTGTCCTGGACTTCCCCAACATCGGGAGCAATCTTCCTGCATCTAGCCTGTTCAACCCCTTAAGAATTTTCTAAGTTTCTATAAGATCCCCTCTCAGTCTCCTAAATTGTAGAGATTATAAACCAAGTCTATCCAGTCTTTCTTCATAAGACAGTCCTGACATCCCAGGAATCAGTGTGGTGAACCTTCTCTGCACTCCCTCTATGGCAATAATGTCCTTCCTCAGATTTGGAGACCAAAACTGTACGCAATACTCCAGGTGTGGTCTCATCAAGACCCTGTACAACTGCAGTAGAACCTCTCTGCTCCTATACGCAAATCCATTTGCTATGAAAGCTAACATACCATTCGCTTTCTTCACTGCTTGCTGCACCTGCATGCCTACTTTCAACGACTGGTGTACCATGACACCCAGGTCTCGCTGCATCTCCCCTTTTCCTAGTCGGCCACCATTTAGATAATAGTCTGCTTTCCTGTTTTGCCACCAAAATGGATAACCTCACATTTATCCACATTATACTGCATCTGCCAAACATTTGCTCACTCACCCAGCCTATCCAAGTCACCTTGCAGTCTCCTAGCATCCTCCTCACAGCTAACACTGCCCCCCAGCTTAGTGTCATCTGCAAACTTGGAGATATTGCCTTCAATTCCCTCATCCAGATCATTAATATATATTGTAAATAGCTGGGGTCCCAGCACCGAGCCTTGCGGTACCCCGCTAGTCACTGCCTGCCATTGTGGAAAGGACCCGTTTACTCCCACTCTTTGCTTCCTGTTTGCCAGCCAGTTCTCTATCCACATCTATACTGAACCCCCAATGCCGTGTACTTTAAGTTTGTATACTAATCTCTTATGTGGGACCTTGTCGAAAGCCTTCTGGAAGTCCAGATACACCACATCCACTGGTTCTCCCCTATCTACGCTACTAGTTACATCCTCGAAAAATTCTATAAGATTCGTCAGACATGATTTACCTTTCGTAAATCCATGCTGACTTCGTCCAATGATTTCACCACTTTCCAAATGTGCTGCTATCCCATCTTTAATAACTGACTCTAGCAGTTTCCCCACTACCGATGTTAGACTAGCTGGTCTGTAATTCCCCGTTTTCTCTCTCACTCCCTTCTTAAAAAGTGGGGTTACGTTTGCTACCCGCCAATCCTCAGGAACTACTCCAGAATCTAAAGAGTTTTGAAAGATTATTACTAATGCATCCACTATTTCTGCAGCTACTTCCTTAAGTACTCTGGGATGCAGCCTATCTGGCCCTGGGGATTTATCGGCCTTTAACCCATTCAATTTACCCAACACCACTTCCCGGCTAACCTGGATTTCACTCAATTCCTCCAACTCCTTTGACCTGCTATTTCCGGCAAATTATTTATGTCTTCCTTAGTGAAGACGGAACCAAAGTAGTTATTCAATTGGTCCGCCATATCCTTGTTCCCCATGATGAACTCACCTGTTTCTGACTGCAAGGGACCTACATTTGTTTTAACTAATCTCTTTGTTTTCACATATCTTCTCTTTCTTTTCACATATCTAACCAGAAACCAGAAACAGGCTCCTGGAATTCTGCCAGGTGCCCGAGTCTCCTCCCTTCTCCACACGAACTACATAACACCTGTCAGTATTATCTACTTTAATTCTAAAATGTGTTATCTCTATATACGAGCTAGCCAGTCTTATTAGCACACTATTACATTTTGCCCATTAATAGTTCAGGTTAGTTTCCATTTATATTTCTATATTAGTATTGTTAATTATTATTAATTCTCTATATTTTGTAAAGCTGTTTTAAGATCTTAAACCGCCATTTGTCCTTGTGATGTTTTCCACATTCGGCTCTGCTGTTCATCTCTGCGTTGCTTATCAGTCTTTCTTTCATTTTGAACAAAGAATGTCCTTGAGTTGAATTCCAAAGTGTCCAAAGGAGATACGGTGTATAGACAACAACTAAGTTACAGAGATAGGTTGAATAAGTTAGGTCTTTATTCTCTGGAGCACAGAAGGTTAAGGAGGGACTTGATAGAGGTCTTTAAAATGATGAGAGGGATAGACAGAGTTGATGTGGACAAGCTTTTCCCTTTGAGCATAGGGAAGATTCAAACAAGAGGACATGACTTCAGAATTAAAGGACAGAAGTTTAGGGGTAATATGAGGGGGAACTACTCAGAGAGTGGGAGCGGTGTGGAATGAGCTTCCAGTGGAAGTGGTGGAGGCAGGTTCATTGCTATCATTTAAAAACAAATTGGATAGGCATATGGATGAGAAGGGAATGGAGGGTTATGGTATGAGTGCAGGCAGGTGGGACTAAGGGGAAAAAAAAATTGTTCGGCACGGACTTGTAGGGCCGAGATGGCCTGTTTCCGTGCTGTAATTGTTATATGGTTATATGGTTTATATGGTTAATTGGGAGATAAACCATCGACTCTGCCCTGGGGAAAAGTCGGAGACTCTGCTGGGGGTTCGGGGATCGTTAGTAAAGAATTGGAGTCACAACTGCTGTTGGAAGGGATATTTGGGTAGGCAGCATGGTGGTGCATTGGTAGAGTTGCTGCCTTACAGCATCAGACATCCAGGTTTGATCCTGACTATGGGCACTGTCTGTGCGTAGTTTGCACATTATCCCAGTAACTGAACGGCTTTCCTCCTACATTGCAAAGACATGCCTGTGCGGGTTTGTAGGTTAATTGGCTTCTGTAAATTGCCCCTTTGTGTGTAGGATAAGGGATGATACGGTGGCAGTGGGAGAGTTGCTGCCTTACAGTGCCAGGGAGCCAGGTTTGATGCTGACTACGTATATCTGGTGTTTGTACAAAGGCTGTATGTTCTCCCCATGACCACGTGGGTTTTCTCCAGGTGCTCGTTACCTCACACAGTCCAAGGAAGTGCGTCGGTTAATTGGCTTTGGTACAAAATGGATAACCACACATTCCTCCCCTCCCCATCATCTCTCTCCTCCACATCTCTCTCCCCCACATCTCTCTCCCCCACATCTCCCTCCCACATCTCTCCCCCACATCTCCCCCTACATCCCTGTCTCCCCATCATCTCTCTCCCCCACATCTCTCTCTCCCCCCACATCTCTCTCCCCCACATCCCTCTCTCCCCCACAACCCGCTCCCCCACATCTATCTCCCCCCCCTCTCTCCCTCCCACATCTCTGTCTCCCCACATCTCTCTCCCCCACATCTCCCCCCCACATCTCCCCCCTACATCTCTGTCTCCCCCATCATCTCTCTCCCCCACATCTCTCTCTCCCCCACATCTCTCTCTCTCTCTCCCCCACATCTCTCTCCCCCACATCTCTCTCCCCCACATCTCTGTCTCCCCATCATCTCTCTTCCCCACATCTCTCTCCCCCACATCTCTCTTCCCCACATCTCTCTCTCCCACATCTCTCTACCCCACATCATCTCTCTCCCCCACATCTCTCTCTCCCCACCTCTCTCTCCCCCACATCTCTCTCCCCCACATCTCTCTCCCCCACATCTCTCTCCCCCACATCTCTCTCCCCCGCATCTTTCTTCCACACATCTCTCTTCCCCACATCTCCCCCCACATCTCTCTCCCCCACATCTCTCTCCCCCACACCTCTCTCCACCACATCTCTCTCCCCCACATCTCTCTCTCCCTCCCCCACAGTCTCTCCCCACATCTCTCTCTCCCCCACATCTCTCTCCCTCACATCTAACTTCCCCACATCTCTCTCTCCCCACATCTCTCTCCCCCCACATCTAACTTCCCCACATCTCTCTCCCCCACATCTTTCTTTCCCACATCTCTCTCCCCCACATCTAACTTCCCCACATCTCTCTCTCCCACATCTCTCTCCCCCACATCTCTCCACCCCACATCTCTCTCTCCCCCCACATTTCTCTCCCCCACATCTCTGTCTCCCCATCATCTCTCTCGCCCACATCTCTCTCCCCCATCATCTCTCTTCCCCCACATCTCCCTCCCACATCTCTCTTCCCCACAATTCTCTCTCTCCCACATTCTCCCCCATCTCTCTCTTCCCCACATTTCTCTCCCCCCACACATCTCTCTTCCCCACATCTCTCTCCCCCACATCTCTCTTCCCCACATCTATCTCCCCCACATTTCTCTCCCCCGTACATCATCTCTCCCCCACATCTCTCTTCCCCACAATTCTCTCTCTCCCACATTCTCCCCCACATCTCTCTCCCCCACATTTCTCCCCCCCCACATCTCTCTCCCCCACATTCTCCCCATATCTCTCCCCCACAATTCTCTCCCCCCCACATTCTCCCCACATCTCTCTTCTCCACATCTCCCCCCCCTCCCACATCTCTCTCCCCCACAATTCTCTCTCCCCCACATTCTCCCCCACATCTCTGTCTCCCCATTATCTCTCTCCCCGCATCTTTCCAGTCTCCCAAACCTTTGTCCACTCATTTCAATGATCAGATAAAAAATAAAACCCACCAAAGATGAGAAGAATTCACCAGAGGAACTCGACCTTGGGGTAATTCAAATGCCATTTGGAATATTGCTGCAGTAAGTTAAAAAACAAAATCCTTGATTGGAGACGGTACACACAAAATACTGTAGTGACTCAGCGGGACAGGCAGCATCTCTGGAGAGAAAAAATGGGTGACATTTTGGGTCAAGACCCTTCTTCAGACTGATTGGAGAAATTAGTCATGTTTCCTGGCCAAAAAGGATCTGTGCTATGTTCCATTTGGAGCACCTCGGAGGAATTTGGTCTCGAAGGCTTCCTGATGTCAGTGGGCTCCCAGGAGAATGTTTCACCAATCTTGCAGCATTGGGCTACTTGCATGCAAGATAGAACCTGTATCATTCTCCATTTATCGCACTGCATGACTGCTATTCCTCAACACATTTGATCATCCACCCCAACAACCTCCTCCAATCTGCATTATTCCCCCCCCCCCTCCACCCACCCTGCTTCTTATTCTACCACTTTGGACATCTCAACCTGATGCTGACCTTCCCACTCCACTTCTCTGGATGATAGTTTATGATTCTCATTCCTCTCAATGCCTTTGGCCAGCTGCCCCAAAGCCTCCCTAATACTTTCCGCACAGTCTTCCCAATATTTCTTTAATCTTGAACTGTACAAAATTGAGATGGGGGCCAACAGGATAAGAGGAGAGGATGGACACAAAATGCTGGAGTATCTCAGCGGGACAGGCAGCATCTCTGGTTAGAAGGAATAGGGCATTTCAGGTCGAGACCCTTCTTCAGTGCAGAGTTAGTTGATAGCCCAAAGGGGTCACCGTCTTAAAATATAGGGTTGGCCACACCCCAGTCACTTCCTCTTCTCCCCTCCTTTATCAGGCAATAGATACAGGTGTGAAAACGCATACCTCCAGTTTCAGGGACAGAATCTTCCCAACTTTATCCGGCATCTGAACCATCTAGTCACTAACTAGAGAGCGGCCATCGACCTCACTAGAGACCTTCAGACAGGAATGGGCGATTGTTCCACTGAAGCTTCTACTTATTTCCTTGTGATTCCTGTCCACTGCTGCCAAACAGTCACCAATTCCCAGCCTCCATGGGTGACCCAAGACCACTTCTTCTCCTCCCCATGTGCATCTGTGCACCACCACCAACTGCCTCTCCCCACCCACCCAACCAACTTGGCCTGCCCACCTCCTCCCCTCACTGGAGGCCTGATGGGACATGTAGCTGGCATCTTGAGCAATATCTTGGGAAAAGTGTGCTAGGAAGCACATTTGCAACCATGACAGCATTTAACATTTGGTTGGAATGGAACAGGTGACAACGCACCGTGAAATTCTTTGCTTGCAAGGTATGTAGATAATTGCCACATAAACGGCGCTGCAAAGTACCCCTGCCGGCTCCTCTTTTGTGCTACCCCCCCCCCCCTCCCCCACTCCCACCCTACTCCTGGTGGTCCCCCCATGCCTGCTCCTCCATTGCTCCATTGACAAACAGTGACTGTGGTCTTGCACTGGGATAATAACCAAAGTGGGTTCTTTCTGTGAGATTCAAAAATCACAAATGCTCTTGAGACAAATTCAGACAAAGAAGTGTTTTTATTAATTTCATATTCTGCAGAATAGGTGCCTCTCCTCTGATGTCCCCTAGAGGCACAAGAAGATGGAGATGCTTTCTATCTTTATACCTTTCTTCACTATGGTCACTACCTCATGTCTCCCCATCGAGTTTCGTCCAATCATAACATAAAGCCCACATTCCCACGAGAATGTCCAGGAACGTCTCGGACCATCTCCTGACGTCAAAGGCTTCTGCTGGAGTTTTTATATTTGTTACTTTCTTTATCTAGAATTTTTCTCTGTTCTGTATATTGTTACTTTATTCTACCAGCAGTCTGGCTTCTGCTGACAGCTCATTTCTTTCTAAGTTATATTTTTCAGAGTTCTAGTATAAATTAACCATCCCTATTAACCCTTTTCTCACAATCCACCATTTTTCTTTTTGCTACGCATCTTTTGATTTATACTATATCTTCCTTTTCTAGTGCTAGCAGCAGATTCTTCGCCTTCCTATCCTCCTGTCGCTAGTCATACTGTGTTCTGAAGGCCAGCGCACGGAATGATATAACATCCGAATAGGCACAAAGTCAATGGTTCCTTCCCTTCACGCACAGTCTACGGGCTGATATTGTCCGGTGGGGCCTCCACAGGACCCTTAAATCGGTTTGCGTGTGTCCACCCTTTTTCTTTTGTTCGTACTGCTGTCTCGGCGATTAATAACACAAGGTAGGGTCCAGTCCACTTAGGTTGCAGCTTTTCTTCCTTCCATGATTTTACAAGATCCCAGTTCTCTGCTTTCACAGAATGGATTGGCAAGTTGAGATGGGGACTCTGTGCCAGCAGCCCCTTGGTTTTTAATTCTGTAATAGAATGAGATACTGCCAGTAAACAGTTCCTTAAGAAAACATCACTACCATGGTGGGTATTCCTTCTATCTTTCCCAAATAATAAAAAACTTAACTTGTCCAACCTTTCTCTGTATCTTAGTTGCTGAAACCCAGTCAACATTCTAATTGATCTCCTCTGTAGTCTCTATTTTGTTAACCTTTTGCCTATAATCATGCCTACCAAAATTATACACCATACTCCAGAATTGACCTCACCAATACCTTGTACAATTTAACATTACAACCCAACTTCTATACACAATGCTCTGATTTATAAAGGCCAACACACCAAAATATTTCTTTACCATCCTATCTACACGAGATTCCACCTTCATGGAATTATGCACAGTTATTCCTAGGTCCCTCTGTTCAACTTCATTCCTCAATTCACAATAATTTACCATGTACATCTAACTTGAATTGTCCTGCCAAGATGAATCACACGTATCAACATTAAATCCATCTGTCATGTTTCAACCCACTCTTCCAAATGACCTAAATCTCTCTGTACATTTTTAAAATCTACTTCATTATTCACAACACCACGTATCTTAGTATCATCTACATACTTCTTAATCTATCTTACCACACCAACATCCATTTATTGATTCACATGACAAACAACAGTGGTCCCAACACACATCCACGAGGTACCCCTCGAGTCATTGACCTCTAACCTGACAAACATCCATCCACCATTACTCTCTGACATTTCCCATACAGCCACTTTTTTAATCCATCTTGCTATTCCTTACTAACCGCTTCTTAACCAACCTTATTTCCTTATTGAAGCTTGTCAAAGGCCTTACCGAAGTTCACCACTTTAACCTCATCGATTTTCCTAATAACGTCTTTTAAGAAAAATCAAGATTAGTCAAATTTCACAATCACAAATCCATGCTAATTCTTCCTAATCCTACCCTATTTATCCAAATTCCTATAATATTGTCTTTAGTATCCTTTCCATTATTTCCCACCACTGATGTCAAACACGTTCTTGTTAAAACTCTACTCTTCTTTGTCCTCCTGTTTAATAACCTAAGGGCTATTATCTATTCGTACCTGTGGAACAGCCCTCATGTAATTATTGAAATCGTACTAGGTATCTCAACCTTCTAAACGAACATCGGTCGGTGATTTAGAAAACTCATACATACACCTTGTCTTCGGGTTTAAAGGGCCCTTCCTCCTGGTCCATCTCCGACAGCTTTTACTTTACCTGTTCATAAATAGACTTGTATATCATTATTAACTGCTTCATATACTTTTTAAATTATATCTTTAACTGTTCCAAACTCGGTCCCTTGCAGGATCTTCTCCATTGTGCCACCCACGGCTGGTTAGTTTGCATGCAACATTTCTTCAGTGCCAATGGCAGAGCATTACACAAATCTTATTTATATTAACCTTCAATGTTCCATTTATTCTTTTCATCAAATGAAAACAATCCGTTCTCAAAGCTGATTTCTGTAGGTTTACCAAACCTCTTAATTACCTTATTCAGCATAAACGACACTACAGTGCTCATACCTAAATCGATTCAGACTTACCCGGGACATCTCTTCCAGATGCTGTTTCAGCTGCTTTGTCTGCATTTTAATTTAACTTCTTTGACATGTACTTTTTCCGTTTCACCATACAATTTCAAAATATTCCGATCTAGTCTGAACGATATCCTGGCTTTCCCAAGGTCATCATCCGCTGTCTTATATTCTGAAGTATTTCTCCCTCTTCACTTGTGGAACAAACCAATATATTGTCCACATCAGCAAATACTTTCTAAGGGTATACCATATAACCATATATCGAACCTGCCTCCACCACCTTCACTGGAAGCTCATTCTACACAGCTACCACTCTCTGAGTAAAGAAGTACCCCCCTCAACTTTCAACTCTGCCTTTCTCATCTAATTTAAAAAAAAAACTACCTCATCCTAGCCTTTCTTGACATCCTTCCTTAAATCCCTTTCTTTCTTTTGGGGACCCCAGTCCTGTTAGGCCTTATAATCTCCAGATTAATTTCACTCTTGATAGGACTTTGAGGAAAAGTTCCCCAAGACATGTATTATTGGCATGCAATTCTCTGGCCCCACTTGGTTCCCTCATAGGACTCACTTGTGTCAGTTCATCGTTTATTTCAGTCTTTTCAACCAGGGGCTTTGTTCATTGACATTGACCACAGAGACCAACTGTTTCCTGATTCTGCTTGACTTTAAGAAGAATGACTTCCATAATGTACACAGGTTGCCTTCTATTTCTTGTTCATTTTCAACTCTCCATCACTCTTCATTCACTCTGTCTTTGCAAACCCACATCTCCTATAGCCAGGATCATAAAACTGTCCCAGGTGACAAACGATACTTGTCTCTTGGCTATCTTACATTTCTCTCCCCCTCCTTGTAGGGATCCTCCTTCTCTAGGGAGAGGCATTCCAGCATTATACTTGGGCCTCTTTACGACTTTGCTATCATACTGACAACATTATTCATAGGATTGTCACATTTCCAGCCCCACTATTCGTTCTCAACATCCTGGTCCCCTCATTTTGTATAAACAAAAGAAATACAACATACACAGGTCACATACCCCCACCCAACATGAGCAACATGCACCCGCTGAGTTTCTCCAGCTTTTCTGAGCAACATTAAACGTAGCTCACAAATCCTGTGATGCCTTGCTAGAGATGCCTTGCTATCTAATATAAACAATTGCCAGCTGTAAACGCTGAGCCCTTTTGGTATTTCAGAATGTCTCCTGATAAAAAAACATGTGGTCTGTGACTGACCAAATGACCTGTAACCTGCATTTAAAAGGCCTTTTAGCCATTTGTGTATCAGAAGCCCCAGGCTGCTAGCTGGTGCCAGGAAGTCTAGATCCCAGATCAGTAGCTCAGATAAGGAAGGTCCAAGAAGCTTTGTAGTTGTTAGTATGTAGGAGAATTTTGCAGAGGAATTCCAATGTATTGTAAATGCATGAATTTGATTGGATTACGGTAAATGGCCTCACTGCCCCGCTTGTCTCTCCCCCTTCCCCTCAAATCCAGCACCAATGATAACTAATATAGTGTAGGTGAGAGATTGTTCTCTCCTCTACTCTCCTCTCCTCTCTCTCCTCTCTCTCCTCTCTTCTCCCCCCTCTCCTCTCCCCCCTCTCCTCATCCCCTCCCCTCGCCTCTCTCAACATCCCCTCTCCTCTCCCTGCTCCCTTCCCCTCCCAATAGTCAATAGTCAATAGTCAATTTAATTGTCATTTGGACCCCGTGAGGTCCACTCGCAATGCCCTCCCCTCCCCTCCCCTCTCCTCTCCCCCTCGCCTCTCCTCATCCCCTCCCCTCGCCTCTCTCATCATCCCCTCTCCTCTCCCTGCTCCCTTCCCCTCCCCTCCCTTCCCCTCTCCTCTCTCCCCCTCGCCTCTCTCCTCATCCCCTCCCATAGCCTCTCTCATCATCCCCTCCCCTCTCCTCTCCCTGCTCCCTTCCCCTCCCCTCGCCTCTCTCATCATCCCCTCATATATTCCCCTCATCTATTCGCCACATCTCCTCTCTTGTCTTCCCTTCTCCTCCTCTCTCCTCTCCTCCCATCCTCTGCTCCTGTTGTGGTTTTTCACATACACAGGTCACATACCCCCACCCAACATGAGCAACATTAAACGTAGCTCACAAATCCTGTGATGCATTGCTAGAGATGCCTTTCTATCTAATATAAACAATTGCCAGCCGTAAATGCTGAGCCCTTTGTATTTCATAATGTCTCCTGATGTAAAAAACATGTGGTCTGTGACTGACCAAATGACCTGTAACCTGAGAACGGCCACACTTCTTAAACAACTTTCAAATACAGATTATATAAGATACATTTAATACAGAAAATAATATCTACGATATATCCCCCCTCTGAGACTTCATAAGTCTCATAGAAAAAGAACACCACAAGCTTCACATCTTGGTTGTCAAATTAAACTACGACCAATGCCAGGGACCTTAAATTCGTAATGCTCAGTTTTATAGTGTTCTTTCTCTAAAACCTGGATGTCTGGGCCAAAACCCCACCCCCATTATACTAGGGCGGGGAAAAAGACCCAGTTCTCCGCATAATCTATATTTCAATATCTTTCAGGCATGTTCTGCACATCATCATCATAGTATTCTATCGTCGGTGTCCGCTTCTTAAGGGGAACGTCTTCACCTTCATCCCTGAGCACCAAAAGCTGCTTGGCAGTAACTCTCACTAGAAAAGACTTAATACAAGATAATACACAACAGAACACGGCAACCACCATGAGCAGTATAACACCAATGATCATCCCCATCTTAGCCACCCGTGCTCTCCACCCGCCTAACATTTTCTCCAGCCAACTGAAGGTGTCATGTCCAAATCCTGCAGTCTGAAGAAGGGTTTCGGCCCGAAACGTTGCCTATTTCCTTCGCTCCATAGATGCTGCTGCACCCGCTGAGTTTCTCCAGCTTTTCTGTGTAACCTGCATTCTGCTTGATCTCTTTCCTCAAATTTCTCAATTTAACCATTGCTTTAGTTAAAGATCCCTCTGGACTAGTATTGTTAGGTATATAGGTACAACATTGTTCTCCAAACAAAACACATACACCCCCTTTCTCTGCTTACAACCAATCTAGCGCCTGCCTATTCTGCCATGCCATCCTACCGGTGGCATCAAGCTGGTCCCCTAGGGCTAAAAGTGCATCCTCAGTATAATTAATAAACCTCTGCTGGTTGTAATATATATAGTTAAACCACTCTACATTTTTAGCAGGTGTGATCCAAATGAGTATTGACTCCAACTCCAACAGGCACTATTAGCTTTAAATTAATTGGGGATTCCCCTTGGTTGTCCTGTTCCATCTATATACACTCCTTCCGGAAGGTTATCAAATGCCCTTTACCTACGAATCCTGGCAAACACTTCCTTTGGACTTAGAATGATGACGGACTGTGCTAACAGTACCCTAGCGCACAATCCTGACCAGTCGATTGGAAGTGTGTTCCTTACTTTACCCCCACACATCCAAAATCTATCCACTACTGCTGAATTAGCGGCAAGAACAGTCTTGCAATCTAGCAGTGAAACAGGGCGGTTAGGCCTGGGCATATATTGGTGCAACTGATCTGAGTTTGAGTGATTGCATGTCCAAACTGTGCCGCAATTACCTGGGAACTTCCCTACTGGGTGTGGACCACGTGCCGCATAGTAGCACTCGTACTGTTTTGCAGGTGCAATTTCTACCTCTGACGGTGGTTCAGGATAGGGTTCTCTCAGTCGTGTGAAATTCCATAGTGTGCATCTTCTTGCTTCAACTGTCCCATGTGTTGACCCTGCTGCATTTAGACAATGTATTGGACATTGAGGTCTGATCATCCAATGTGCTACACTGTGCATGAAATCTGCACATTGTATATAGTTATGAGGCTCTGTTACAGCTAGTAGTTTTCCCATGGCTTCTGTACATATTATGCATTGTGGTACTTTGAATGTCTGCGCCGTATACTGTGCCCATTTATATCAACCATATTTGGCCACTCTGGACCATTCGGCTGAGCTATTGCCATTCCCTACCCCAGGATCTCTACGGCCTAGCACCTTGTTCCCTAACCATGGCGAGGCTGTGGAGTCACCAGGCCATATCGGCCAAATTGATGGTCTCCAAGTCTGCGTGGAGAGTGGCAGTATGTGCATCCCCCAGCCCACCCCTGTCCATACCATCAGGAGAAGGAACATCGTGCATAACCTCATCTACAGCAGCCTCAGAGTCACTAGTATTTCCAAAAATCTCACGTACTATCTGGTTAAAGCTTTGTTCTTCCTCCACTTCTTTGTCCTCCTGTTCACTGACCTCAAGGTTATTATCAAGTCGTACCTGTGGGACAGCCCTTGTGCAAAGATTGAGATGGTACCATGTAGATCGACCTTCTACTTGAACAGCAGTGGATGAGACCATAATTACTGTAAATGGTCCCTCTCGTCTTGGCTCATTCCACTTCCTTCGGAAGGCTCGTACGTACACTTTGTCTCCGAATTTAACGGGTCCTTCCTCCTGGTTCACCTCCAACTCCTTTTGCTTTTCCTGAGCATAAATAGACTTGTGTATCATAGTTAACTGTTGCATATACTGTTTAATTTCTACTTCTAACTGTTCTAAGCTTGGTCCCTTATAGGGACCTCTCCATTGTGGCGCCGGCATGGGCCGGCCAGTGAGCATCTCATGTGGTGTTAGATGGATTATTCGGTTAGTTTGCATGCGGCAACTCATCAGTGCCAAAGGCAGGGCATCGATCCAATTCAACTTTGTAGTTACACAAATCATATTTATCTTAGCCTTCAATGTTCCATTTATTCTTTCCACCATGCCCTGTGACTGCGGATGATATACACACCCAAATCTTTGCTTTACTCTAAGGGCCTGTAGCACCAGTTGACTACTTTCTGAATGAAAGCCGATCCGTTGTCGGAACTGAATTCGGTAGGTATATCAAACCTTGGGATTACCTCATTTGTCAGAAACTTTACTACAGTACCTGCCCCTAAATCTTTGGACGGTACTGCCTCCACCCACCTGCTAAATCTATTAATCACTACTAGCATATACCTTTTATCCTCTTACCTTCTTTATCATATCCGCATAATCGATCACCAAGTGCCTAAATGGACCTGCGGGCACTGGAATGTGACCTATAGGCGTTGTTATTCCCTTCTGGACATTGTTTTGTGCACATACCCACACTGTGACAAAACGTGGTCCACCGACGCCTTAAAGTAAGGTGACCAAAACCCATCCTTTTTAACCCTCCGAACAATCTCCCCGTGCGCAATGGTCTACCCCATGCGCTTCCGAAATAAGCATGGTCAACAATGGTGTGGGGGCTACTAACAATCCTTCTTCAGTAGTCCACAAACCGTCCGTGCTCTGCTTAGCTCCCCTTTGTCGCCACATAGTTTGCTCTGCTAAAGTTACCTTACCTTGCATTTCAATTATGTCCCCCTCTGTGGGGTCCAGACCCAAACTTACCTGAGGCGCAACAACAGCTGATTGACATCCAGATGCTAACTTAGCAGCTTCGTCTGCAGCGTGATTTCCCTTTATGATCATATCGTCCCCTTTCTTATGAGCCTGGCATTTAATGACAGCTAGTGCTTTTGGCTTCATTATTGCTGCTATCAGGTCCATAATTTGTTGACAATGTTGTATGACGTCTCCGTTACTTTTTTTTGAAGCCTCTCTGTTTCCATACTTCCCCCAAACAAGTGACAGTGCATATGCTGAGTCTGTATAAATATCAACTTTCTCACCTTCCATCATTTCACATGCTGCTATTAAAGCCTTAATTTCTGCCAGTTGAGCTGAACAAGGTTGCGTACAAGCTTTCAATTTAATCAACTTAAATTCTACTGGTCCTGTTGCACCATTGCAAACCCTGCATGATTGCCATTGTGATCCCTATAACAAGAACCATCCACAAACAAAACCTTTTTATCCTCATTTCTCAATGGCTCTGACTGTATATCTACTCTCAACTTAGAAAATAACATCGTTTTTCCTACACAATCATGGGGTTCTCCCTCATGATCAAGCGGAACATAATCAGCCACATTACGTGAGGTACATCTTTGTATAGTAATATCTGGGAACGTCAACAACATCTGGGACACTTTTATCCTAGCTGGTGTCAACACAAATTTACCCTTCTCCAGCAGTTCGGCTACTTTATGGTGAGTATATATGATCATAGTATAACCCATAGTCACCGATGATGCCTTTTCATATGCATAGTACAATGCGGCTAATCACTGATAGCAGGGCGGGTATCCCTGCGCTACCTCGTCTAGTTTTGTACTGTAATAAGCTATAGGCTGCTTAGCTTTACCTATGCCTGTTTCCCGTGTCAGCACTGCTGCGGCGTAGCCATCCTGCCTGTTAGAGACATACAGGTAAAAAACCTGCAGGGCTAAGGCTGGGGCTGGCTGTAACTCCTGCTTAATAGTGTTAAACACTGTTTCTGCCTCAACATTCCATTGCAAGACATTCCTCAGACTTGTATGTCCTGCTTCTTTTAGTATTTCCCTTAATGGTGTCACAATCTCACCATATTCTCCAATCCAATCTGAACTATATCCTGCCATCTCTAAAAATGTCATCATCTGTCCTACTGTCAGAGGTTTGGGAGCTCTACTTATTGCCGCAATTTGATCCTGTGCTATAGCTTTTACCCCTTTGGATATTACACGTCCTAAATATTCTACCTGCTGTTTACAAAACTGCAACTTCTTCCTGGATACTTTGTGACCTCCGTATGCCAGCCTTTCCAAGAGACTTATACTATCACGCTCACACTGTTCCTCACTTATTGAACAAACCAACAAATCATCCACATATTGTAGTAAAGTGCTTTTAGGGGTATGCCTTCCAAATCTGCTTTTAATACCTGATTGAAAACATGGGGTGAGGGTTTAAATCCCTGCAGCATCCTAGTATAGGTGTACTTAGTACCTCGATACTTAAATGCAAACAAATACTGACATCGTTCTGCTAATGGTACACTAAACATTGGGGAACGCCGAACAAAGATCTACTACCGAAAAATATGCTGCCTCTGTTGGAATATTAGTCAACAGTATGTGTGGATTGGGGACTACTGCTGGCCAATCCCTCACCACTTCGTTTACAGCTCGTAGATCATGCACTAATCTCCACTTTGTTTTGTCCGCTTTCAAGACCGGTAACAACGGGGTATTGCACGGACTACTTGTCTTTATAAGGACTCCTACCTTCAGCAAACCCTGTGTTGTTGGTGCTATACCTTCCACCGCCTCTAGCTTCAGGGGGTATTGTGGTCTCCTGGGCGGAATCGCTCCCTGTTTCAATCTTATTTCCACCGGACTAGCCAACTTTACCTTTCCAACATCATGTTGTGACCATAGAGCGGGAGGTAACCTATCCAACCCTTCCTCCCCTGTCTGATCTTTTTTTTCCATCAAGGGAAATTGTTGCTGGGGGTAATTTAAATCTCTTTCAATGTTCCCATCATGTCTATTTGCATCACTATTTTAATGTACTCATTGTTTCCAGATCTTAATACCTGTGGTGTCATTTTTTCCCACTTTGAAATACTACTTGCCTGTTTCATCAGAGGCCCCATGTCTCTGGACTGATGTCCTTCATTTATAAGCAAGGTCACATGGGGTGCAGCCCCTGGCACCCGATACCACTTTTCCAAAAACACGTTCCACTTAATCTGCAAGGCTGCCCCTTGTTTTCCAATTATTATTGCTTCCGCTTTGAGGTGGTGCTGGCTGCATGCCCCTACACCCCACATTCCCCTATCATCTGCATCGTGCGCTTTGTCAAAAAATCACTGTACAGTGTAACTCAGATTTGGGCTGGGTTGCTTTGGGCAGTATGGCCAATACGCCCTTCTTCCATTTCTCCCATGTTTCCCAAATTTGATCTTCTATATTTCCTATCCAAAAGACAGTTACTTTTCTAACTTCCTACATTATCATCTGAACACTTGTCCTATCCACACTCAAACCATTTCTAGTACATTCCAACTTTAACTCCAATTTCAACATAGCATCTCTACCTAACAAATTAATCGGGGTCCCTTTAGACACCAATATCGGCAATACTATTTCCTTATTGCTCATTTCTAAACTTACAGGGACCGTAAACCGTGTTAACTATGTTTTTTCCCGAGAACCCTACAGTTTTAACACATTTTCCTGACATTCCGCATTTCGTGTTATTATTGGATAATGTCTCTTCCCATCTGTATTCTCTGGGCACACCTAGTATCTAGTATAGGGGTTCACTGGTCCTGCGGGACCTGTCAGGGCTGAGGCTGCGTTAAAGTATTGCTCGCTTTCCCCTGGTCTCTGATTTTGTGGGCTGGGCCACGGACGGTGTGGGCAGTTATACCTCAGGTGTCCTACCTGATCACATCCCCAGCACACCTTTTCCATTGCCTGTCTGCTCCCTAGCCTTCCTCGACCTCCTCCTTGAGATTCCTCCCTCCCTTGGGGACCCCAGTCCTGTCTGGGCTTATATTCATATCTATTTTGCTCCTGATAGGGCATTTGAGGGAACGCTCCTCCAAGACGTTTATTATTGGCATGGGATTCTCTGGCATCTGTTTAGCTTTTTCATAGTAATCGCTCTGTGTCGGTGCATCACTTTTTTCAGTCTTTTTAGCCAAGTCTGTTGTTACTGACAACATTTTCTTTCCTTTTTCACGCTCTCGATTTTTTAGCTCTTCAAGTTGCATTTGCATCACTTTTCTCTGCACCTCTTCCTGCTGGTTTGCAAGATTGTTTCTTTCCTTGCAATACCTTTCAACCGCGTGGCCCAGATGATCCCTAAACTGAGAGTGCGACATAGATGACAATCCCACCTCCTCCTCCAGTCTAGACTTGGCTTGAAGAGGCATGGCATCCACCACAGCAGTTCGGAACATAGTGTTCATTAACTGGTTGCCTTCTATGTCCTGTTTAGTTTCAAGTCTCCACTTTTTCAGTTGGTTTTCCAGATAGGCTGCTGGATTCTCTGTCTCCCCCAGTGGATCTCCCCTTAGTGTCTTGGGGTCCACTTTGAGTGGGAAACAGTGTCTGAGGGCCTGCCATACCCTCTGCCTGACTATGTCAAACGGCGTGCCATTGATCATTGCATTATCCACCGCATTTTTTTTATACCAGCCATCTTCAAAAGTTTCTGTCAGTTTAGTGGTTCCTACTACCTTCACCAACAGTGCCTTCAAATCTCCCATAGCCAATAAGCGTCCTGCATTCTCCTCTTCAAAAGCCCTAATCCATTTTCCTGCCCCCTCATAAATATTGGGCAGACTACTTTTTAGCCCTTCCAGGTCCTGGGTCCCCCAAGGAATATACTATGCCTGCCCTGCTCTTTTTATAAGCAATGGCATCACTTTTTCCTACTGTACTTCCTCTTCTATTTCTATCTCTTGCCACTCCAATTCTCTTTGCAGTGTCTCCTTTCTTATGCCACGCTCAACCTCTTGCCTTTCAGATGTTTTCGCTTCTCTTCTTATTTCTTCCCAGATCTCCTCCCTTCTTCCCTTTTCACCTCTTCTGTCACTGTCTGCATCTTCTCCCTCCTCCCTGCCACGCCTTCTTCTCGGTTGCCATTCATCTATTATTCTCCAATCCTGTCGGCTTCTTTCTTGGTTCCCCCTTTCTTCACCAGGGTATACCTGAAGATCCCTCTCATTCCTCAGGCTCCGCAATCTTTCAACATCCTCTTCTAAATCCCTCAGTTCTTGCTCCATCCTTTCCCTTTCCCTTCCTGCCCTTCTGTACTTAAATTATCTTATTTCCTTCTCATCATCCCAACCTGTAATTTCTCCTTCTATCTCTACTGTTCCCCTTACCATGGAACACTGTTTAACACCGTCCGGGTTCAGGTAGGTAGGGTGAGACTCATGATCTCTCAAGCTTGGATATAAGGTCGATTTTCTAACCGGGTTTTTCTGAGTCTCATTCTGCCATTCTGTTTTCTCACCTTCTTCCTTTGTCTTCTTTACCTCCTGGTACACTTTATTCAACCTTTCTCCTTCTACTCTGAACAGCTTAATTACCTCTAACTCATTTTCTCTCTTCTTTTTCCGTGTTTCTGATTTATCTTCAGACATATAATTCTTGATTAATATTTCCATCTCATCACACAAATTTATATCGAAAGTACCTTCCTTGGGCCATTTTGTCACTAATTTCTCCGTCCTTGTTTCCCATTTCTCAGAATGTTTTATAATGTCCTCTTTAGATACAGGGAACTTTTTACTTAACAATTCGACTGCAGTTACTTTACTCATTGCAAAAAAAGTTCCCAGACGTTATCAATCAATCCAGTCGGAATCCTTACTTCTGTTCTATCCTTTTTCTATATTATTTTTTATTTTATTCTTTTTTTATTATTTTTTATTTCATTATTTTTTATTACTTTTTTTATTTTATACTTTTCCTACACGCGTGGACCCGCCCCTCTTTCTCAACGGTCTCATCCACTAATTTCAACGTGAACCTCGTCCCCTTCCCAACGATCTAATCCGCTCTTCTCTCCTTGGATCTCGCCCACTTCCCAACGATCTAATCCACTCGTTCCTCCTTGGATCTCGCCCACTTCCCAACGATCTAATCCGCTCGTTTCTCCTTGGACCTCGAGCAATCCTCCGGGTCTCCACTTTGACGAGTTTAGTGACAGATTATTGGATCGGAGAGACCTTCTGAGTATATAGGCACTTCTGTGTTCTCAATGGCTTTCCATGTACAACAGGTTATTTTCCAAATCAAGCGGAAAAGCGCCATTTTGTTTGTTTTGGGTGGCCACCCTGTTTCCTGTTGTCTTAGAAAGCCAATGAGGGGCTTGGAAGCACCCTAAACGTTTTGTCTTTTAATCGATAGTCTCTTACCGACCCTGCTCGCTGCGTCAATTATGTTGTGGTTTTTTATACTCCAAATTAATTCAGGTGACACGGAGAATTCCTCAAAAGGTTCAAACGTTTATACCCTTCTTCACTGTGGTCACTACCTCAGGTCTCCCCATCGAGTTTCGTCCAATCATAACATAAAGCCCACATTCCCACGAGAAAGTCCAGGAATGTCAAAGACTCCCAAGGCCTTCTGCTGAAGTTGTTATCTGTTTGCTACTTTTTATCTAGAATTTCTCTCTGTTCTGTATATTGTTACTTTATTCCACCAGCAGTCTGGCTTCTGCGGATAAGCTCATTTCTTTCTAAGTTATATTTTTCAGAGTTCTAGTATAATTCAACCATCCCTATTAACCCTTCTCTCACAATCCACCATTTTTCTTTTTGCTACGCATCTTTTGAATTATACTATATCTTCCTTTTCTAGTGCTAGCAGCAGATTCTTCGCCTCCCTATCCTCCTCTCGCTAGTCATACTGTGTTCTGAAGGCCAGCGCAGGGAATAATACAACATCCGAATAGGCACAAAGTCAATGGTTCCTTCCCTTCAAGCACAGTCTACGGGCTGATATTGTCCGGTGGGGCCTCCACAGGACCCTTAAATCGGTTTGCGTGTGTCCACCCTTTTTCTTTTGTTCGTACTGCTGTCTCGGTGATTAATAACACAAGGTAGGGTCCAGTCCACTTTGGTTGCAGCTTTTCTTCCTTCCATGATTTTACAAGATCCCAGTTCTCTGCTTTCACAGAATGGATTGGCAAGTCGAGATGGGGACTCTGTGCCAACAGCTCCTTGGTTTTTAATTCTGTAATAGAATGAGATACTGCCAGTAAACAGTTCCTTAAGAAAACATCATTACCATGGTGGGTATTCCTTCTATCTTTCCCAAATAATAAAAACCTAACTTGTTCAACCTTTCTCTGTATCTTAGTTGCTGAAACCCAGTCAACATTCTAATTGATCTCCTCTGTACTCTCTATTTTAACCTTTTTCCTATAATTATGCCTACCAAAATTATGCACCATACTCCACAATTGACCTCACCAATACCTTGTACAATTTAACATTACAACCCAACTTCTATACACAATGCTCTGATTTATAAAGGCCAACACACCAAAATCTTTCTTTACCATCCTTTCTACACGAGATTCCACCTTCAGGGAATTATACACAGTTGTTCCTAGATCCCTCTGTTCAACTTCATTCCTCAATTCACAATCATTTACCATGTAAGTCTAATTTGAATTGGCCTGCCAAGTTGTATCACCTCACACTTATCAACATTAAATCCATCTGTCATGTTTCAACCCAGTCTTCCAAATGACTTAAATCTCTCTGTACATTTTTAAAAATCTACTTAATTATTCACAACACCACCTATCTTAGTATTATCTACATACTTCTTAATCTATCTTACCACACCAACATCCATATTATTGATTCACATGACAAACAACAGTGGTCCCAACACACATCCCTGAGGTACCCCTCTAGTCATTGACCTCCAACCTGATAAACATCCATCCACCATTACTCTCTGACATTTCCCAACAGTCACTTTTAATCCATCTTGCTATTCCTTACTAACCACTTCTTAACCAACCTTATTTCCTTTATTGAACTTTGTCAAAGGCCTTACTGAAGTTCACCACTTTAACCTCATCAATTTTCCTAATAACCTCTTTTAAGAAAAATCAAGATTAGTCAAATGTCACAATCACAAATCCATGCTAATTCTTCCTAATCCTACCCCATTTATCCAAATTCCTATAATATTGTCTTTAGTATCCTTTCCATTATTTCCCACCACTGATGTCAAACAAGTTCTTGTTAAAACTCTACTCTTCTTTGTCCTCCTGTTCAATTACCTCAGGGCTATTATCTATTCGTACCTGTGGGCCAGCCCTCATGTAATTATTGAAATCGTACTAGGTATCTCAACCTTCTAAACGAACATCGGTCGGTGATTTAGAAAACTCATACATACACCTTGTCTTCAGGTTTAAAGGGTCCTTCTTCCTGGTCCATCTCCGACAGCTTTTACTTTACCTGTTCATAAATAGACTTGTATATCATTATTAACTGTTTCATATACTTTTTAAATTCTAATCGGTAACTGTTCCAAACTCGGTCCCTTGCAGGAACTTCTCCATTGTGTCACCTGCTGGTTAGTTTGCATGCAACATTTCTTCAGTGCCAATGGCAGAGCATTACACAAATCTTATTTATTTTAACCTTCAATGTTCCATTTATTCTTTTCATCAAATGAAAACAATCCGTTGTCAAAGCTGATTTCTGTAGGTTTACCAAACCTCTTAATTACCTTATTCAACATAAACGACACTACAGTGCTCATACCTAAATCGATTCAGACTTACCCTGGACATCTCTTCCAGATGCTGTTTCAGCTGCTTTGTCTGCATTTTAATTTAACTTCTTTGACATGTACTTTTTCCATTTCACCATACAATTTCAAAATTCCCAATCTAGTCTGAACTATATCCTACCTTTCCCAAGGTCATCATCTGCTGTCTTATATTCTGAAGTATTTCTCTCTCTTCACTTGTGGAACAAACCAACAAATTGTCCACATCAACAAATACTTTCTAAGGGTATACCATATAACCATATATCGAACCTGCCTCCACCACCTTCACTGGAAGCTCATTCCACACAGCTACCACTCTCTGAGTAAAGAAGTTCCCCCTCAACTTTCAACTCTGCCTTTCCCATCTAATTAAAAAAACCTACCTCATCCTGGCCTTTCTTGACATCCTTCCTTAAATCCCTTTCTCTCTCTTGGGGACCCCAGTCCAGTTAGGGCTTATAATCTCCAGATTAATTTCACTCCTGATAGGACTTTGAGGAAAAGTTCCCCAAGACATGTATTATTGGCATGTAATTCTCTGGCCCCGCTTGGTTCCCTCATAGGACTCACTTGTGTCAGTTCATCACTTATTTCAGTCTTTTCAACCAGGGGCTTTGTTCATTGACATTGACCGCAGAGACCAACTGTTTGCTGAATCGGGGGTTGGAAATAAATGACAATCCCACCACCTCCTTCAATTCTGCTTGACTTTAAGAAGAATGACTTCCACCACAATAGTTCATAATATAATGTCCACATGCCTTCTTTTTCTTGTTCATTTTCAACTCTCCACCTTTTCATTCCCCTTTGTTCCTTGGGGTTCACCTTAAGTGGGTAACATTTGCTGAGGGGCCTGCATACCCTCGGTCATGACGGCATCCAACCAGAAGATGGCGCTGTAGCCGGTAAGTTTGTGAGCGGCGGCCATGTTTGTAGTCTTTTGTCGGCCCGGTTGTAACAATTTACATCATCTTTATCTGACACTTAGTGGTTCCCACTACTTTTACCAATGGTGCCTTCAAATCTTTCATGGCCAATAATCGTCCCACGTTCTCCTCCTCCAAAGCCCTAATCCATTTCCTTCCCCATCAGGGATATAGGGTGAGGCATTTTTATTTATTATTTATTTTAATTTTTTTATTTTAATTTTTTTTAGCCCTCTCAGTTTATGGGTGCCCCAAGGGATAATCTGTCATCCTGTCGTCTCCTACTTCTGTCTCTCTCTCTCTCTCTCTCTCTCTCTCTCTCTCTGTCTCTCTCTCTCTCTCTCTCTCTCTCTCTCTCTCTCTCTCTCTCTCTCTCTCTCTCTCTCTCTCTCTCTCTCTCTCTCTCTCTCTCTCTCTCTCTCTTTCTCTCTCTCTCTCTCTCTCTCTCTCTCTCTCTCTCTCTCTCTCTTTCTCTCTCTCTCTCTCTCTCTCTCTCTCTCTCTCTCTCTCTCTCTCTCTCTCTCTCTCTCTCTCTCCCTCTCTCTCTCTCTCTCTCTCTCTCTCTCTCTCTCTCTCTCTTCCTCTCTCTCTCTCTCTCTCTCTCTCTCTCTCTCTCTCTCTCTCTCTCTCTCTCTCTCTCTCTCTCTCTCTCTCTCTCTCTCTCTCTCCTCTCTCTCTCCCTCTCTCTCTCTCTCTTTCCTCTCTCTCTCTCTCTCTCTCTTCTCTCTCTCTCTCTCTCTCTCTTTCTGTGTCTCTGTCTTTCCTCTCTCTGTCTGACTCATAGAAACATAGAAACATAGAAATTAGGTGCAGGAGTAGGCCATTCGGCCCTTCGAGCCTGCACCGCCATTCAATATGATCGTGGCTGATCATCCAACTCAGTATCCTGTACCTGCCTTCTCTCCATACCCTCTGATCCCCTCAGCCACAAGGGCCACATCTAACTCCCTCTTAAATATAGCCAATGAACTGGCCTCAACTACCCTCTGTGGCAGAGAGTTCCAGAGATTCACCACTCTCTGTGTGAAAAAAAAAAAAAGTCTCATCTCGGTTTTAAAGGATTTCCCCCTTATCCTTAAGCTGTGACCCCTTGTCCTGGACTTCCCTAACATCGGGAACAATCTTCCTGCATCTAGCCTGTCCAACCCCTTAAGAATTTTGTAAGTTTCTATAAGATCCCCTCTCAATCTCCTTCAATCTCTAAATTCTAGAGAGTATAAACCAAGTCTATCCAGTCTTTCTTCATAATACAGTCCTGACATCCCAGGAATCAGTCTGGTGAACCGTCTGTATCTCTGTGCCTGGCTCTCTCTCTCTCTCTCTGTCTGTATCTCTGTGTCTCGGTGTCTGTATCTCTCTCTCTCTCTCTCTCTGTTTCTCAACTTGAATGTCTACCATAAAACAACAAACCATAAAAGCTGGTCATGTTTCATCAATTAACTTATTTCCAATTATTTCAATCCATATTCACCATTATTTTAAATGTCCAATTCCTAGCACTAGTAACAATTTTCCAAATTAACTTTACTGACAAGAAATCTAAAAGAACATCAAGAAACGATTAAAAGAAAATCAAAAGCTGATTTTTACAACTTCCCTTTTTCAGGTTACGAGGATACAAAGAGTTAATTGTACAGCTTGTTCGCAATCCAATTTGAACTACAGTACAAATGCTCGCCCCCGCCACTGTGTTCAATTTTACAACTTGCTCATTCCAACCTTTCATCTTACAACCATTCGTTCCAAAACGGTTTTTACATACAAATCACATTCGTTCCGTTCTTACTTCAAATAGATTATTCATTTTATATTTTCTCCCTGTCCTGCACTCTTGTCCCTGGCCTTTGCCGTCTTCTTATCTGCTAATTTCGGGAGTAACTCCCTCATCATCCTGTCTCTCTCTGTTCCTTATTTGCTGTTTTTCTACTGCCTGCAACATAATCTTTACTACTTGTTTTTCACTTCTGTGAAAAGGAATTGATCTAACTGTTCTTGTCAGACCTAAAGAATCTTCAAGGAGGCTATTTAACAAACCCCCTTCCCCCTCAGGGTCCTCTCCTAGGTACCTCCCAATGGGGTCTAATTTCAACCGAACTTATCTTCCCCTTCTGCCCTTTGACTCCCCGTCCTGTTGGCCGGGTGATTTTCGTCCACCCCGGCCCCTGTCTCTCTTTCCTTTGGGTATTTTGGCCCCCTCCGGCTCTGCATTTGTCCCAACGGACTATACCTTATCATGTTGGCTTCTCCAACCCCTGGGTATTTCCTGCCCTCCAGGGTCCAGCATTTGCCCCAACGGACTATTGGGCAGAATGCGGGGATTTGGCCCACAGCCTTTTCCCCTCCCTTTTTCTAAACACCGTGTTTAATTACCTTATTTATCATCATCATATTCTTAATACCATGTTCATCATATTCTCAATACAGTGTTCATCATACCTGCCCGTTGCCCGTACAAGGTCTTTCCACAATCGCCCAGGAAGTACTTTATTAGTCATTGTTCCTACCTGGGTTCTGTGCACAGAAATTGCTCGATTGATTTTTTTCACGATTTCCAACTACTCCCACTTCTTTGCCGAGTCTCTGTGTGTGGTCCGGATACTACTGCTTAAACAGCTGATGGCAAGCAAGGAGTCTGAGACTGCTGAACTCAGCAGGGTGCACCTTCCCTTCGTCCGTCTACTCCCGTCAGCTGTCTAGAGTATTGGATCCCGGAACGAGCCCCCAAGTTGTGAGATTCAAAAATCACAAATGCTCTTGAGACAAATTCAGACAAAGAAGTGTTTTTATTAATTTCATATTCTGCAGAATAGGTGTCTCTCCTCTGATGTCCACTAGAGGCACAAAGAAAATGGAGATGCTTTCTATCTTTATACCCTTCTTCACTGTGGTCACTACCTCAGGTCTCCCCATCGAGTTTCGTCCAATCATAACATAAAGCCCACATTCCCACGAGAAAGTCCAGGAATGTCTCGGACCATTTCCTGACGTCAAAGACTCCCAAGGCCTTCTGCTGAAGTTGTTATCTGTTTGCTACTTTTTATCTAGAATTTCTCTCTGTTCTGTATATCCCCCTCCCCTCTCCTCTCCTCTCTCCCCTCCTCTCCCTCCTCTCCCCCCTCCTCTCCCTTCTCTCTCTCCCCTCTCTCACTCCCCTCCCCTCCCTTCTCTCTCTCCCCTCCTCTTTCTCTCTCTCTCTCCCCTCTCCCACTCTCTCTCTCCCCTCCTCTCTCTCCTCCCCTCTCCTCTCCCTCCTCTCCTCTCCCCTCTCCTCTCCTCCTCCTCTCCTCTCCTCCTCCCTCTCTCCTCCCCCTCCTCTCCTCTCCTCTCCTCCTCTCTCCCTCTCCTCTCCTCTCTCTCTCTCCTCTCTCTCTCCTCTCCTCCTCCTCCTCTCCTCTCCTCCTCCTCTCCTCCCTCTCCTCCTCTCCTCCTCCCTCCTCCCCCTCTCCTCCCCTCCCCCTCCTCCTCTCTCCCCTCTCTCTCCTCCTCTCCTCTCCTCTCCTCTCCTCCCTCATCTCCTCTCCTCTCCTCCTCTCTCCATTCCTCTCCTCCCCTCCCCTCCTGGAGGGAGAGGGGAGGAGAGGAGAGGACCTCCCTCTCCTAGAGCCTCTCCTCTCCTCTCCTCTCCTCCCCTCTCCTCTCCCCCCCTCTCCCCCTCCTCCCCTCCCCTCTCCTCTCCTCTCCTCTCCTCTCCTCCCCTCCCTCCCCTCTCCTCCCCTCTCCTCTCCTCTCCTCCCTCTCCTCACCCCTCTCCTCTCCTCTCCCTCCCCTCCCTCTCCTCTCTCCTCTCCTCTCCTCTCCTCTCCTCTCCTCTCCCCTCCTCCCCTCTCCCTCTCCCCTCCTCCTCCTCTCCCCTCCTCCCCCCCCCTCTCCCCTCCTCCTCTCCTCTCCTCTCCTCCCTCCCCTCCTCTCCTCTCCTCCTCTCCTCTCCTCTCCCTCTCCTCCTCTCTCTCCCTCTCCTCTCCTCTCCTCTCCTCTCCTCCCCTCCTCTCCTCCTCCTCCTCTCCTCTCCCCTCCTCTCCTCCCCTCCACTACTCCTCCCCCCTCCTCACCTCCCCACTCCTCTCCTCCCCTCTCCTATCCCCTCATAACTCCTTCCCTTTCCTCCCCTCATATCTCCATCCCTCCCTCTCTTCCCTCCCCTCAAATACAGCCTCTGATAATTATAATATGGTCCTCTCCTCCCCCCTCCTCTCCTCCCCTCTCCCCTCTCCCTCTCTCTCTCCCTCTCTCCTCTCTCTCTCCCTCCCTCCCCTCTCCTCCCCTCTCCTCTCCTCTCCTCCCCTCCCTCCCCTCCCCTCCCTCTCCTCTCCTCCTCCCCTCTCCTCTCTCCCCCTCCTCTCCTCTCCTTCTCTCCCTCCCCTCCCCTCCCTCCCCCTCCTCCCCCTCCCCCTCCCCCCCCCCTCTCTCTCTCTCCCCTCCCTCCCTCCTCCCTCCTCCTCCTCTCCCCTCTCCCTCTCTCCTCTCCCTCCTCTCTCCCCTCTCCTCTCCTCCTCTCCCCCCTTCTCCCCCTCCCCCCCTCCCCTCCTCCCCTCTCTCTCCCCCCCTCCTCCCCCTCCCCCTCTCCCCCCCCTCTCTCCTCTCCTCTCCTCTCCCCCCCTCTCCTCTTCTTTCCTCTCCTCCTCCCCTCCCCTTCCCTCTCTCCTCACCTCTCCCCCTTTCCTCTCCTCTCTCCTCCTCTCCTCCTCCCCTCCCTCCCTCTCCCTCCTCTCCCCTCTCCTCTCCTCCTCTCCCCTCTCCCCCTCCTCCTCTCCCCCCTCCCCTCTCTCCCTCCCCTCCTCTCCCCCCTCCCCCCCTCTCCTCTCCTCTCCCCTCTCCCCCCCTCCCCTCTCCCCCCCTCTCCCCCCTCTCCTCCCCTCCCTCCTCTCCTCTCCCCTCCCCCCTCCCTCCTCCCCTCCCCCCTCCCTCTCTCCCCCTCCCTCTCCTCCTCTCTCCCTCCTCTCCTCCCTCCTCTCCTCTCCTCTCCCCTCTCCTCCTCTCCCCCCTCTCCCTCCCTCTCCTCTCCTCCTCCTCCTCCTCTCCTCCTCTCTCCCCTCCTCTCTCTCCCCCTCCTCTCTCCTCTCCCCCCTCCTCTCTCCCCCCCTCCTCCCCCTCTCCCCCCCTCCTCTCCTCCTCTCCCCTCTCTCCTCCCCTCTCCTCTCCTCTCTCCCCTCCTCTCTCTCCCCTCCCTCTCCCTCCCCCCCTCCCTCTCCCCTCTCTCTCCCCCCCTCTCCTCCCTCCCCCACTCTCTCGTCTTTCTCTCCCCTCTCTCCCTCTCTCTCCCCCCCTCCCTCCCACTCTCCCCCCCTCTCTCTCCCCCTCTCTCCCCCCCTCTCCTCCCCTCTCTCCCCCTCTCTCTCCTCCTCCTCTCCCTCCTCTCCTCTCTCTCTCTCCCTCTCTCTCTCTCCCTCCTCTCTCCTCCCCTCTCCTCCCTCTCTTCCTCTCTCTCTCCCCTCTCCCTCCCTCCTCACTATCTCCCTCCTCGTCTCCTCTCCCTCCCTCCCTCTCCCTCCCCCTCTCCTCCTCTCCCCCTCCCCTCCCCCTCTCCCTCTCCTCCCCTCTCCCCCTCTCTCGCCCCCTCCTCTCCCTCTCCTCCCTCTCCTCCTCCTCCCCTCTCTCTCCTCTCCTCTCCTCTCCTCCCCCTCCCCCTCTCCCCCCCCCTCCCCTCTCCTCCTCTCCCCTCTCTCTCCTCCCCTCCTCTCCTCTCTCTCCCTCCTCCCCTCGCTCCCCCTCCCCCCCCTCTCTCCTCTCCCTCTCTCTCTCTCTCTCTCTCTCTCTCTCTCTCTCTCTCTCTCTCTCTCTCCTCCTCCTCCCTCTCTCCCTCTCCTCTCCTCTCTCCTCCTCTCCCTCTCCTCTCCTCTCTCTCTCCCTCCCCCTCTCCTCCCTCTCCCTCCCCTCCTCTCCTCTCTCTCTCCTCTCCCTCTCTATCTCCTCTATCTCTGTCTCTCTATCTCTCTCTCCCCCACCTCCCCTCTCTCTCTCTCTATCTCAACTCTCCCTCTCTCTCTCTCTCCTCCTCTTAACTCCTCTCCTACCCCCACTTTTCCTCTCCTCCCCTCTTCACTCCTCTCCTCTCCCCTCCTCTCCTCTCCTCTCCTCTCCCTCTCCTCTCCTCTCCTCTGCCCTTCTCTGCTCCCCTCCCCCTCTCCCCTCTCCTCTCCCCTCCTCTCCTCCCTCCCTCCCCTCCTCTCTCTCCTCCCCCTCCCCTCCCTCCCCTCTCCTCCCTCTCCCCCCCTCCTCCTCTCTCCCCCCCCTCTCTCCTCTCCTCTCTCCCCTCCTCTCCTCCTCTCCTCTCCTCTCTCTCTCCCCTCTCTCCCCCTCCTCTCCCCCTCCTCCCCCTCTCTCCCCTCCTCTCCTCCCTCCTCTCTCTCCTCCCTCCTCCCCCTCCTCTCTCTCCTCCTCTCCCTCTCTCTCCTCTCTCCTCTCTCCTCCCTCTCCTCCCCTCCTCCCTCTCTCCTCTCTCCCTCTCCCTCCTCCCCTCCTCCTCCTCTCCTCTCCCCTCTCCTCTCCTCCCCTCCCCTCTCATCTCCTCTCCTCTCCTCTCCTCCACTCTCCTCCACTCCCCTCTCCTCTCCTCTCTCCCCCTCCTCTCCCTCCCCTCTCCCTCTCCTCCCCTCTCTCTCCTCTCTCTCTCTCCTCTCCCCCTCTCCCCTCCCTCCTCCTCCTCCCTCTCCTCCCCTCCTCCTCTCCTCTCCCCTCCTCTCTCCTCCCTCCTCTCCCTCCCCCCCCCTCCTCCCCTCTCCCTCCTCTCCTCTCCTCTCCTCTCCTCCTCCCCTCCCTCTCCTCTCCCCTCCCTCCCCCTCCTCCCCTCTCCCCTCCCCCTCTCTCCTCCCTCCTCCCCTCTCTCTCTCCCTCTCCTCTCCTCCCCCCTCCCCCTCTCCCTCCTCCCTCCTCTCTCCTCCTCTCTCCTCCCTCCTCCTCTCCTCTCCTATCAACTCTCCCTCCTCCCCTCTCTCCCTCCTCCCCCTCTCCTCTTCTTTCCTCTCCCCCCCCTCCCCTCCCCCTCCCCCCTCTCTCTCCCCTCCTCTCCTCTCCCCTCCCCTCCCCCCCTCCCCCTCCTCTCCTCTCTCCTCTCTCTCCTCTCCTCCTCCCCTCCCTCCCTCTCCCCCTCCTCCTCCCCCCCTCTCTCCCCCTCTCTCCTCCCCTCTCTCTCCCTCCTCTCCTCTTCCCTCCTCCTCTCCCTCTCCCTCTCCTCTCTCTCCCTCTCCCCTCTCCTCTCTCCCTCTCTCTCCCTCCCCCTCCTCCCTCCTCCCTCCTCCTCCTCTCCCTCTCCCCTCCCCCCCCTCCCTCCTCCTCCTCTCCCCCCCTCCTCTCCTCCCCTCTCCTCTCCCCTCCTCTCCTCTCCTCTCCCTCCCCTCTCCTCTCTCTCTCCTCCTCCCCTCCTCCCTCTCCTCTCTCTCTCCTCCCCTCTATCTCCCTCCCCCCCTCTCCCCCTCCTCTCCCCTCTCCCTTCTCTCCCTCCCTCCCTCTCTCCCCCCCTGTCTATCTCTCTCCTCTTCTCTATCCCCTCTTCTCTCCCTCCCCCCTCCCCCCCCCTCCCTCTCTCTGACTGTCATCTCCCTACTCTTCTCTCTCCCCTCCCTCCCTCTCTCTCTCCCCCCTCCCTCCCTCTCTCCCCCTCCTCCCCTCCCCTCTCCTCTCCTCTCCTCTCCTCTCTCTCCCTCTCTCTCCCTCTCTCCTCTCTCTCTCCCCTCTCCCTCCTCTCCCCCCTCCCCTCTCCTCTCCTCTCCCGCCCTCTCCTCCTCCTCTCTCCTCTCCCCTCCCCTCCCTCCCCTCCTCCTCTCTCCTCCCCTCCTCCCCCTCTCCCGCTCCTCTCCCCCTCTCCCCCCCTCCCTCTCCTCTCTCCTCCCCCTCCTCTCCCTCCCTCCTCTCCTTCTCTCACTCATTCTCTCCTTCTCTCCCTCTTCTCTCTCCCCCCTCTCCTCTCCTCTCCTCTCCTCCCCTCTCCTCTCCTCCCTCTCTTCCTCCTCTCCTCCCCCCTCCCCCCTCTCCCCTCCCCCTCTCCTCCCCCCCCCTCCTCTCCCTTCTTACCCCCTCCTCCCCTCTCTTCCCTTCTCCCCCACCCTCCCCTCCCCCCCCCTACCCCCCCCTTTCTTCCCCCCCTCTCCCTCCTCTCCTCTCCCCTCCCCTCCCCTCCCCCCCCTCCTCCCCCCGCCCTCCCCTCCTCCCGCCGCCCCCCCCCTCGCCCCCCCCCCCCCCGCGCGCCCCCCGCCTCCCCTCTCCGCGCCTCGCCTCCTCCCCTCCGCGCCTCTCCGCTCCCCCTCCGCGCCGCCGCCCGCCCGCGCCGCCCCGCTCGCCGCGCGCGCCCCGCCCCGCCCGCGCGCGCTCGCGCGCCGCGCCGCCGCGCGCCCGCCCCCCCCCTCGCGCGCCTCGCCGCGCCGCGCCGCGCCCCGCCGCGCCGCGCCGCGCGCGCGCGCGCGCGCGCGCCGCGCGCCGCGCCCGCGCGCGCGGCCGCGCCCCCGCCGCCCCCCGCCCGCGCCGCCCCGCGCGCCGCGCGCCGCGCCGCGCCGCGCGCCCCGCCCGCCGCGCCGCCCGCCCCGCGCGCGCGCCGCGCGCCGCCGCGCCGCGCGCGCGCGGCGCGCGCCGCGCCGCTCCGCCGCGCGCGCGCGCGCGCCGCGCCGCGCGCGCGCGCGCCCGCCGCGCCGCGCCGCGCCGCGCCGCGCCGCGCCCGCCGCGCCGCGCCCGCCGCGCCGCGCCCCCCGCGCCCGCCCGCGCGCGCGCCGCGCCGCGCCGCGCCCCGCGCCGCCCCGCCGCGCCGCCCCGCCGCGCGCGCCGCCCGCGCGCGCGCCTCGCCGCGCCGCCGCGCGCCGCCGCCCGCCGCCGCGCCGCGCCGCGCCGCGCCCCGCGCCGGCGCCGGCCGCGCCGCGCGCTCCCCCGCGCCGCCCCCGCCGCGCGCGCCGCCCCTCGCCGCGCCGCGCCCCCGCCGCGCCGCGCGCGCGCGCCCCTCCGCCGCGCGCCCGCCGCCGCCGCGCCCCGCGCGCGCGCGCGCCGCGCCGCGCCCGCGCCTCGCGCCGCCTCTCGCCCCCGCGCGCCGCCCGCGCCTCCGCGCGCCGCGCGCTCGCCCGCGCGCGCGCGCGCCGCCCGCCGCTCGCGCCCGCGCTCGCGCGCCCGCGCCGCGCCGCGCCGCGCCCGGCCGCGCGCGCGCGCGCCTCGCCGCGCCGCGCGCGCGCGCCTCCCCCGCGCGCGCCGCGCGCCCGGCGCGCCGCCGCGCCCGCGCGCCCGCGCGCGCCGCGCCCGCCTCGCCCGCGCGCGCCGCGCCGCGCCGCGCGCCCCCCCCGCGCGCGCGCCCGCGCCGCGCCCGCGCGCCCGCCGCCGCGCGCCCCCGCCTCGCGCCGCGCCCGCGCCGCCGCGCGCGCGCGCGCCCCCGCGCGCGCCCGCGCCGCGCGCGCGCGCGCGCCGCGCGCCCCGCGCCGCGCGCGCGCGCGCGCCGCGCCGCGCTCCGCGCGCGCGCGCGCGC
>NW_026576791.1:0-69178 GCF_028641065.1 Leucoraja erinaceus | reverse complement strand
GACACCGTAGATTATAACCGGCTGTGGCCTGTTGGTCAGGAAGTCTAGTACCCAGTTCCACATGGATGGTTTAAGTCCAAGCAGCAGCAGCTTGTTGACTAAAGTCTGTGGAATGATGGTATTGAAGGCAGAACTAAAGTCCAAGAAGAGCAATGTGACATATGAACTCCTGTTCTCCAGATGAGTGGGGGCTGAGATTGCATCAGATGTAGACCTGTTCTTCCTGTAGGTGTACTAATGAGTGTCCACATTGATGTTAATGCTGTCTTTTATGTGGATCATAACCAGCCTTTCGAAGCATTTTGTGATTATCTGGGTGAGAGCCACCTCACTCAAGCCTGACACCACTGACTTTTTGGGCACAGGGATGATGGTGGCGGTCTTGAGACATGTCGGCACCACAGCTTGGGAGAGGGAGGTGTAATAGATGTCAGTCAGTACCCCAGTGAGTTAGTGAATGCAGTCTCTCAGAACCCATCCCGGGATGTTATCCGGGCTTGCTGCTTTGCGGGGGGTTGACTCTCATCAGGGACCTCCTCACATCCTCAGCATTCACCCTGAGAGGCTGCTCACCTGGTGGAAGTGTGAACCTGCAACTGGGGGAGGTGATGGACGCCTCAAAGCGAGCATAAAAAGTGTTCAGGACATCAGGAAGGGATGGGTCCCTGGGGCATGCAGCATCTCTTTTGTGTGCCCTGTGATGGCCTTGATGCCTTTCCACATGCTCTGGGGGTCATTGGTGGACAAATGACCTTGGATTTTGAGAGCATAATTGGCTTTTGTTCTCTTAATCCCAGCGTCCAGCTTCCTCTCATGTCTCGTCTCATGTTTCAGGTGGGCTGTTTATGCACCAGGTGTTCCCAAAAAAACCCAATATGATAAAGCCAAGGACTTGCCGAGGGATGCCAAGGTCTCACTTGAAAGACCATTGGGCATTTTCCTCTCCATTGAGGAGGCGTAAGTATGGAAACAGCATGGGGCGATGCTCAAAATGGGTCCGGTTGGGGTTCCTGGAGTTTGTACGGAGAGTCCCGACCCAGAACGTCACCCATTCCTGTTGTGCTCGGTGCTGGCACTAAATCATCCTTCAGTCTGCAGCCCATTGCCCGCCACGTCATGTTCATGTCGGTGGTATCACCGGGCCACTGCCTTCAGCCCACATGTGACCTCTCTGTCCACTGAGAGCCCGGCTTCTGACCTGCACCCAGGCTTTAACCCAGATTTAGTTTAGTTCAGACATACTGCACGGAAACAGGCCCTTCGATCCATCGAGCCCATGGTGGCGCAGTGGTAGAGTTGCTGTAGACCCGGGTTCCATCCCTGATTACGGGTGCTGTCTGTACAGAGTTTGTACGTTCTCCCCCGTGACCTGCGTGGGTTTTCTCCGAGCACCTCCACACTCCAATGACAAACAGGTCTGTAGGTAAAATGGCTTGGTTAATGTAAACATTGTCCCTAGTGGGGACAATGTGTTAATGTGTGGGGATCGCTGAATCCCACACATTAACACTATCCTACACACACTATGGACAAATTACACTTATACCAGCCATTTAAACTACAAACCGGTACTCCTTTGGATTGTGGGAGAAAACGCTTGCTGGTCACGGGGAGAACGTACAAAGTCCGTACAGACAGCACCTGTAGTTAGGAGCGAAACCAGATCTCTGGCACTAAGTGCTGCAACGCAGCAACTCTTCCGCTACGTCACCGTTTCTTGCCCTACAATCTGTGACCAGATGCGGCGCCTGAAACTTGCACCCTGCCTCTACTTACTGCTGCCCACACATGCCCACCCCACAGGAGTGTGCCCATGCCACACCACCACTCCATGCTGCCTACACTTCCATGTGTGGGTTCCCTGGTGTCTACGCCTCCCCTCCCTACCTCTTCCCTCCCCACCCCTCACCCCATGCCACTCATCCCCTCCTCACCACCCCTCACCCTACGCCACCTCTCCACACCCCTCCACTCGCCACCCCTCCCTACCTCTTCCCTCCCCACCCCTCACCCCATGCCACTCATCCCCTCCTCACCACCCCTCACCCTACGCCACCACTCCACACCCCTCCCCCTCCCCTCACCACCCCCCTCCCCACTCCTCCCCACACCACCCCTCCCCACCTCTCCCCTCCCCACCTCTCCCCTCCCCACCTCTGAGGGTGTGACCCCACGCTGCAAGCTCTAGCTGTTCCCAGCTGTGGTCTGCAGTTGGGTCGACCAAAACATCTGGGTGGCTGTGAAACAAACACCTGACATCGGCAGTCCTTCATGTCTGGCTGAACCTGTTCCTTCTGTCTGTTTCTGCAGCATTTCACAACTGGGTCGGGGTGAAGAGAAACATCCTCACGTTCGCCTATATGTCTGCATAGGGTCAGTCAAAGGTACGTTTTTCTCCAGAGCCGTTTATCTCCAGAATGTGGATGAGGATGAATTTCTTTAGCCTGATGATGGTGAATCTGTGGAATTTACTGCCGCAGTCGGCTGTGGAGGCCAAGTCATTGGGTATTTTTAAAGCAGAGAATAATAGGTTCGTGAATAGTAAGGGTGTCAAAGGTTATGGGGAAAAGACAGGAGAACTGGGTTGAGAGGGAAAATTAGATCAGTACGATTGAATGTTGGAGTAGACTCAATGGGCCGAATGGCCTAATTCTTCTCCTATGCCTATGGTCTTATGGACTTAACATCCCAAGGTTTCACTGTCTCTGGTACAGAACTGCCGCCACCCACATTGTCACTAACCACTGTGTGTAGGGAGCTCCCTGCAGTGAGTTGGGGGTAGTGGGCAGGGCTGTGATGGCCTTCTCTATAATGCCCAACACTGGTGCCAAGAGGACAAGGACCAACCCAGGCTGGGCATGGTTTCAACGCTGCTGGAAACTCTGCGCCACAATAAATCTTACTACCCCATGTTGATGAAGTTGAGTGACACAGTGGCGCAGCTGGTAGAGTTGCTACTTCACAGTGCCGGAGACCTGGGTTTGATACAGACCTCGGGTGCTGTCTGTATGTGTGGAGTTTGCACGTCCACCTTGGGACCTTGAGGGTTTCCTCTGGGTTTTCTGGTTTCCACCCACACTCATGGTGATGTGCGAGTTGGTAGGTGAATTGTCTTTTGTGCCAATTGTCCCGAGTGTGTAGGGAATGGAAGAGAAAGTGGGATAATATAGAACTGGTGTGAAGGCGATTGACGGTCGGTGTGGACTCGGTGGGCTGCAGGATCTGTTCCCCTGCTGTATCTGTGAACTAAACTAGAACGAATGTCCATTTTTCCAATGTGGGATGAGATGAACATGTGTCTGCTTTGTTTCCTCAGACTATGTGATGGAGCATTGGCATGACGACAGGTTCTTTGGTTATCAGTTCCTGAACGGATCGAACCCCGTACTCATCGAACAGTGTAAAGAGATTCCAGAAAAGTTCCCCGTTACAGAGCAAATGGTCGGCCCCTCTCTTGGGTCAAATACCAGTCTACAGCAGGAAGTCCAGGTCAGTCGCAACACGGCTCCGAACATCAGCGCGTACTTGGGGTACAACAATTGTTCCAGAGAAAACAATCCTCATCTATCCAACCTCTCCCTTGCACCTAAAACCCTCTAATCCCAGCAACATTCCAGTAAACCCCCACTGCACCCTCTCCAAAGCCTCCACATCTTTCCGGTAATGGGGTGACCAGAATTGCACGCACTACTCCAAATGTCTTCTCTGAATAGATGTCCTCTCTGAAGAAACCAGTTCTGAATCCATATGACCAAGTCATGCCTCTCATAATTGTAGATACTTCTATCAAGTCTCCCCTCAACCTTTGATGTTCCAGAGAAAACAATCCAAGTCAATCCAAACTCTCCCTGCAGCTGTGGCGCTCCAATCCAGACAAGCCACCAATATTGCAACCAGCCCTTGAAGGACACAAGGACTGAGCCAGCTTTCTGTCTGCAGCCTGAGGTTGCCAATGCCCCTGTTTTAATAGTAAGATTAAATGAGAATTTACCAGTTTGAAGTTTGATCTTGATTTTATGAGGAGTTACGATGAGCGATTACGTGAAGGGCTGTCCGTCCGCATGCGCGTCAATCTTCAAAGCAGCGGTGTAAAATCACAGATAAGAGAAAATGACCTGAGACTAGTAAGATTTTGAATAACTGGAACTACCAGGTGGCCTTGATAATATGAGGGAGGGATCGGTGGGCAGGTAATCGCTCATCGTAACTGGTAATTTCTCGTTTAATCTTACTATTTTACTTCGGAGTCCAGGCCTGTACGAAGCTTTCCAAAAAGGGGGGGTGACATGACAGGATTCCAAAAGTTTAATGTGAAATAGTGTGCGCGCTGCATACATCATGAGCGTGAAGCGTGAAGCGTGAAGTCCCTCGATGCCAGGGTCCAGGGCTCGCTTAAGGGCCCTGGAAGCTCTGGTGTTTTAGATGATCTCTGATGCATTCTGAGCCTTATTTTGGAGCATTTTTGCACCAAATTTATAACCAATATTTCAGAAATTAACAGGAATCTGATAGGTAGCATTTTCACACAAAGGGTGTATGGAACGATCTGCCAGAGGAGATAGTTAAGGCTGGGACTATCCTAATGTTTAAGAGACATTTGGACACGTACATGGATAGAATGTTTAGATGGATATGGGCCAAACGCGTGTGAGTGGGACAAGTGTAGATGGGACATGTTGGTCAGTGTGGGCAAGTTGGGCTGAAGGGCCTGTTTCCACACTGCATCATTCTATGACTAAAAGTTAAGAAGAAAAATGAATGTAGATAAGTAGAGCAGATTTGACAGAGTAGTGAAATGTAAAGGCAGAGAGAGGTTTATGGGTGGAAAGGAACATAGGAAAGGAGGGGGGAGAGTGGGCTTGGGCAGATGGGTGAAGGGAAAATAGACACAGAGTGCTGGAGTAACTCAGTGAGTCAGGCAGCATCTGCGGAGAACATGGATAGATGACATGTCACGGAGTGCTGGAGTAACTCAGTGAGTCAGGCAGCATCTGCGGAGAACATGGATAGATGACATGTCACAGAGTGCTGGAGTAACTCAGTGAGTCAGGCAGCATCTCTGGAGATTATATTTCAGGTCAAGACCGTTCTTCAGTAATATTCATAATGTGACATGCATAGACATTCCTGAATGTTACCCAAACCATCGTGAGCTATTTTGTTACGGTGCTTGCCCTCTCCTATAATGTCTCTGCTGCCTTGGGTGATGCAGGACAGGACACGAGCTTAAGGGATACGGTGTGAAGCTGTTGCCGTCTGTCCCAGCCTGGTAAAAACTGGACGGGGTGGATCTGGAGAGGATGTTTCCACTAGTGGGAAAGTCTAGGACCAGTGGCCACAGCCTCGGAATTAAAAGACATTCCTTTAGGAAGGAGATGAGCAGGAATTCCTTAAGTCAAAGGGTGGTGACCTGTGGAATTCATTGCCACAGACAGCTGTGGAGGCCGTCAATGGACATTTTTCAGGAGGAGATTGATAGATTCTTGATTGATACGGGTGTCAGAGGTAATGGGGACAAGGCAGGAGAATGTGTTTGAGAGGGAAAGATAGATAGAGTCATAGAGTGATACAGTGTGGAAACAGGCCCTTCGGCCCAGCATGTCCCATCTGCACTAGTCCCACCTGCCCACGTTTGATCCATATCCCTCCAAACCTGTCCTATCCATGTACCTGTCTAACTGTTTCTTAAATGTTGCGATAGTCCCCGCCTCAACTACCTCCTCTGGCAGCTTGTTCCATACACCTCCCACCCTTTGTGTGAAAAACGTACCCCTCAGATTCCTATTAAATCTTTTGCCGTTCACCTTAAACCTATGTCCTCTGCTCCTCGATTCACCTACTCTGGGCAAAAGACTCAAACATATCTATTCAAATCATGATTTAATACACCTCTATTAGATCATCCCTCATCCTCCTGTGCTCCATGAAATAGAGTCCCAGCCTACTCAACCTCTCCCTATAGCTCTGGCCCTCTAGTCCTGGCAACATCCTCGTAAATCTTCACTGTACCCTTTCTAGTTTGATGACATCTTTCCTATAACATGGTGCCCAGAACTGAATACAATACTCGGAATGCGGCCTCACCTTCTTATGCAACTGCAACATGACCTCCCAGCCTCCATACTCGGCCTGACCCGCTGAGTTACTCCAGCACTCTGTGAAACGTCAAAGAACAGGGCAAGATTAACAAGATTAGTTTGCTGATGATACAGAAGTGAGTGGCTTTGCATATAGTGAAGATCGTTGTGAAAGATTGCAGCAGGATCTGGGTCAATTAACCATGTGGGCAGAGGAATGGTTGATGGTTGCATGGTTCCTTGAAGGTCGTGTCGCGGGTATATCAGGTTGTCAAAACATGTTTTAGCACTTTGGCCTTCATCAGTCAGAGTATTGAGTATAGAAGTTGTGAGGTCATGTTGCTTTTGTATAAGACGTTGGTGAGACCGCATTTAGAATATTGTGTTCAGTTCTGGGTACCATGTTATAGGAAATATGTCAAATTGAAAAGAGTACAGAGATCCCCATCCTGGATCAGTCCAATCAGGGTTGTGTCGTCCGCAAACGTGAGAAGCTTGACAGAGGAGTCAGTGGATGTGCAGTCATTGGTGTGGCGAGAGTAGAGGAGAGGGGAGAGTACGCATCTTGCAGTGCTCCTATGCTGAGCGTTTGCAGGCCCGAGATATGCTTTCCCATCTCACATGCTGCTTCCTGTCAGTCAGAAAGCTGGTGATCCACCGACAGAGGGGTTCAGGCACAGTCAACTCAGAAAGTTTGGAGTGTAGTAGCTCTGGCACAATGGTGTTGAATGCAGAGCTAAAATCAAAACAAAATCCTCACATAGCAATCCCCCTCCCCCTCCCCCTCCCAGCCCCCCGGGGTGAAGCACGGGGATGGATGGTACCGGGGCGCGCTGAGCTCCTGGCACCACAGCCGCTACTACTTTATATCAGTGGAACCGCGTCCACCAATCCAACTAACCTTTTGCCCAGTTCGTGGGATTATATCAGTTCCGATTTTTGTAAAGAAGTGTAAATAACAAAATCAAAAATTCCTGCGGGCCGGATGATTTTGGGTTTGGGACCGGTTCCGCCCCGTGGGTCGTGGGTTGTCAACCCCTGCTCGAAACTAAACTAAACCTGGGTGTGAGAGGACAGGAAGACATTAGGCACAGTGGCATTCATTGAGGAAGTGCAGTGGAGACTATCTTACCCTGACACTCATGGTTTACTCCATAATCTGATCGATGTTTCCCTTTGATTAACTAGGAATGAAGCAATAAATACTCAATTCCCTTTTGTCACCCACATTGTGTATTGTGTAAGGTTACAACAAAACAGGATGGGTTAGATCTTGCCTGGCAACTTACAAAGATACCCGACCCACGGCAGCTTTCTTGGAAGTTGTTGCGACATATTCAGCCTCTGTTGGAGGATACGGGGAGAGCTGATAGAAGTGTATAAAATGATAAGGTTTATGGGGAGTGAGTATGGAGGTGGGGATGGGGCTGTGGGGTGAGTGAGGGTGATGGTGGCGTGTAATGGGGGTGGCAGGGGTAAGAGTCAAGATGGTGTTTGGGAATAAGAGTGTGAATGGGATGGTGAGGAAGAGATGGTTGTGGATTGGGGTGTGTGAGAGGCTGGGGTTGACAGTGGGGGTGTGGGGGCTGGTGAGTGGGGCTGGGGTGAGACTGAGGGTGGGGTTTCGGGGTGAGGGTGGGGATGGGAGGGTGAGGGTGAGGGTGGGGATGGGGGGGTGTGGATAAGGTCAGTGAGAGTGAGTGTGGGGTTTTGGGGTGGGTGTGGGGAAAGATGGTGAGGTATTTATGGCTCTGCTTTCGATGGTCTGAGGGTGGTGGTTTTTCCATTTGTGGCACAGAAATACCGCCTGCACATGACGACCAAGTCTGAGCTCGGGGACCTCCTGCTGGTGAAACTCTTCAAGGAGACGTTTGTGGTGGGAAAGGACGACTGGTACTGCAGTCGTGTGATGGTGGAAACCACAAACAAACTGATCTACCACTTTCCCTGCTACAGCTGGATCACTGATTCCACCCCGCTGGAGATCATTGAAGGAACTGGTACGATGAGTTAACATATTCTGATAAAGATGTTGTCTTTAAAGAGGCTTGTCTACTCTGGTTTAGTTTAGTTTGCTGACTTTCCATTGGTGTGACTGCTCTTCCTTCCTCTGTGAATTGACCAATTGTCTCTCAGTCTCCACAGTCCTGTTTCTTGTTTCGTTCACTATTGTCACATTTACCAAGGGACAGTGAAAAGCTTTTGTCTGTGTGCTGCCCAGTCAAAGTAAAGACTCTACATGAATACAATCTAACCGGCCACAGTGTACAGATAATATAGAAAGGATACATCATTCAGTGCAAGGCAAAGTCCAATTAAAGATCATTCAAAGGTCTTCAATGAGGTAGATGGGAGGTCAAGGCCACTCCAACTGATCCAGTTGTGAGCTTCGGTTTATTCAGACAAAGCCACAGCTCATTTATAAACTTGACAATGTCCCTCTCACTTTCTCTACAATCTACAGGGGCTGCTCTCAAGTTTTGGCTGCATTTCAGCCCCACGCTCCTGATCTTTGGTCACCTGGTAAGACGAGATGGGGGAATCTCCTTGTCATAAGATCATAAGTGATAGGAGCAGACTCAGGCCATTTGGCCCATCAAGTCTGACTGGTCTCTCTCTCACTCCTAAACCCATTTTCTTGCCTTCCCCCCATAACCCCTGACAAATGTATTAATCAAGAATCTACCTATCTCTGCCTTAAAAAAAGATCTATTGACTTGGCTTCCACAACCTTCTGCAGCAATGAATTCCACAGATTCATCACCCTCTGACTAAAGAAATTCCTCACTTCCTTCCTCAAGGGACATCCTTTAATTTTGAGGCTGTGTACTCCAGTCCCACTAGTGGAAAAATCCTGTCAGGTCTGGCCAAGATGGCCATTCACTGGTCCAGGCTGCGGGCAATCAAAGGTTCAGCCCCTGTCACGGGAGCACACGGTGTCCACGGGGACTTTGGAGGCCCCATGGGGGCTCGAGTGTGTCGTGGATATGAATGATAATATTGTCATTTTCATGGTTGATGCAAACTGCGCAAGCAGTACTTTGTAACCATAATTATGCCATAATAGCTCCTTAGATTCATACAATATGGAAACAGTTTCTTCAGCACAACTTGCTCATGTCATCTGTCATGCCCCATCTACACTAGATCCTGCGTTTGGCCCATATCCTTTTAAACTTATCCATGTACCTGCCCAATTGTCCTTTAAATGTATTGATAGTCCTTGCCTTAATTACTTCATCTGTGAGTTTGTTCCATGCACTCAGCACCCTCTGTGTAAAACACGAGTCCCCCTCACTTTAAACCAATGGAATCCTCTATTTTTGGGTAAAATACTGCATTCACCCTAGCTATTTCCGTTATGATCTTATACACCTCTCTAAGATCACCCCACACCCCCCTGCACTCCAAGGAATAAAGCTGTGATTTCTTTAAAAAACTCAATCAGATTTGTGAGACATGTTCTCCCATGTTGGTTGGCATAGACAAATTGGGCTGAAGGGCCTGTTTCCATGCTGTGTCACTATTGCAGAAGAAATTGAGGCAAGACATTGGCCAGTAAATCAGATCACAGCTAATCATTCACCTCAGTGCATTTTCCTCAAGATTCCCATATCCCTCTGATCCTGGAATGTCAAGAGAAGACAAGTCAAGAGTGTTTATTGTCATGTGTCCCAGATAGGACAATGAAATTCGTGCTTGCTGGAGCACAACAGAATATTGTAAGCAAAAACACAGAGCAGTTCAGTTCAATATACACATAAATAAGCAGATAAAGTGCAATAGGATGTTACAGTTCAGAGTCTGTTCGTTGGCTGTTCCTGAACCTGGATGTAACAGATCTCTGGCTCCTGTACCTTCTGCCTGATGGTAGCGGAGAAATGAGTGCATGGCCAGGATGATGTGGGTCATTGATGATGTGGGCTGCCTTTTTGATGCAGCGACTGCGATGTCTGTAAATCTCTCAGAGATATCTATCAGAGATAGGGCAAGGTTTTGCAAAGCTCGTGCTCTTGAAAAAAGATTAACGTTTGGTGTTTGTTCTGATAATCTGTAACTGTTCTCCAGCCCGGAAAATAAACGAGTACAAATCTCCAATCTTGGAACAATACCGGGTGGATGAAATGCGGAAGAGGCAAGAGGAATATCAGTGAGTAGATGCTGTGCTGAATAACAAAATATGTTGATGTAGTGGATGTGGAGAGAATTTTTCCACTAGTGGGATAATCTAGGACAAGAGGCACAGCCTCAGAATATAAAGATGTACCTTTAGAATGGAGATGAGGAGGAAGAATTTCTTTAACCAGAGGGTGGTGAACCTTTGGAATTCATTGCACAGACGGTGGTGGAGCCCAATCATTGGGTATTTTTAAAGTAGAGATTGACAGGTTCTTGATTAGTGCGGGTTGTCAATGGTTATGGGGAGAAGGCACGAGAATGGGGTTGAGAGGGAAATATAGATCAGCCATGATCGAATGACGGAGTAGACTCAACCGGCCGAATTGCCTAATTTTGCTCCTATGTCTTATGGCCTTATGGTGCCTGTCTGTCTTTTTACCAAAAATAATTTATTTAATTACGATCACAATACAAAACAAACCCGTGGTAACCATGGTAACACCCCCACCCCCATTCTACACACCCACCCCCATTCTGGGGCAGGGGGAGCGGTCAGTGTTGGGGCAGCGGGTCAGTGTTGGGGGAGGGGGTCAGTGTTGGGGAGGGGTCAGTGTTGGGGAGGGGGTCAGTGTTGGGGGAGGGGGTCAGTTGGGGGGGGGGGGGGTCAGTGTTGGGGGAGGGGTCAGTGTTGGGGGAGGGGGTCAGTGTTGAGGAGCGGGTCAGTGTTGGGGGAGGGGGCCAGTGTTGGGGGAGGGGGTCAGTGTTGGGGCAGGGGGTCAGTGTTGGGGAGGGGGTCAGTGTTGGGGCAGGGGGGCCTGGAAAGCTTTGCCAGGGGTAACAACATACAATAGCGGTGTTTAAGACGCCTTTAGGCACAAAGAAGACCAGGGAATAGAGGGATATGGATCATGTGCAGGCAGATGAGATCAGTTTAACTTGGCATCATGTTCGGCATGGACATTGTGGGCCGAAGGGCCCATTCCTGTGCTGCTATGTTTTCTACAGTGCATCAGAGATTTACTCTGTGTCTCGGCTAGGTTGTGTGATGTGTCCGTGTGACACCCGGTACAAATGACAAATTGATTCATCTCTGATTTACTGATCACTTTCATGCGTCCTTAAGGTTCAAGGCTCAAGGTTCATCAATAAATTCTAACATATAAAAACCTTCCACAATAAATCTAAATAATAATGAGCCTATAAATAAATAGTAAAAAATATAAAAGCAGCATGGTTAAAAGACAGCAGAATAATAATGTCCATAGTTCCTCGGTGCTGGCCAGTTCCTCGTGCTGGCGAGAGCAGGAACAGGGAGATACGAGACCTGAATGTGTGGCTGAGGAATTGGTGCACAAGGCAGGGATTTAAATTCTTAGATCACTGGTATCTGTTTTGGAGTAAGGGCGAACTGTACAAAAGGGACGGATTGCATCTTAACAGGCGGGGGACCAGCATTCTGGCAGGCAGGTTTGCCACTGCTATACAGGAGGTTTTAAACTGAATAAGGGGGGTGGGGTGTCAAATGGGATAGTCGAGGATGGAGTTAAAGGAAAAGGGTTTCTTAAATGTGTGAGCGGAGAGACAGAGGGGTGTAAAATGAGGGTAGAAGCAATAGGTAGCAAGGTGAAAAGTAAAAGTGGCAGGCAGACAAATCCAGGGCAAAAATCAAAAAGGGCCACTTTTCAACATAATTGTATAAGGGGTAAGAGTCTTGTAAAAACATGCCTGAAGGCTTTGTGTCTGAATGCAAGGAGCATTCGTAATAAGGTGGATGAGTTGAATGTGCAGATAGCTATTAATGACTATGATATTGTTGGGATCACGGAAACATGGCTCCAGGGTGAACAAGGCTGGGAGTTGAACATCCAGGGATATTCAATATTCAGGAGGGATAGACAGAAAGGAAAAGGAGGTGGGGTAGCGTTGCTGGTTAGAGAGGAGATTACCACAATAGAATGGAAGGACACTAGCTTGGAGGATGTGGAATCGATATGGGTAGAGCTGCGAAACACTAAGGGGCAGAAAACGCTAGTGGGAGTTATGTACAAGCCACCTAACAGTATTAGTGGAGTTGGGGATGGCATCAAACAGGAAATTAGAAATGCATGCAACAAAGGTAAAACAGTTATAATGGATGACTTCAATCTACATATAGATTGGGTGAATCAAATTGGCAAGGGTGCTGAGGAAGAGGATTTCTTGGAATGTATGCGGGATAGTTTTCTAAACGAACATGTAGAGGAACCAACGAGAGAGCAGGCTATTCTAGACTGGGTATTGAGTAATGAGGAAGGGTTGGTTAGCAGTCTTGTTGTGCGTGGCCCCTTGGGCAAGAGTGACCATAATATGGTTGAGTTCTTCATTGGGATGGAGAGTGACATAGTTAATTCAGAAACAAGGGTTCTGAACTTAAAGAAAGGTAACTTTGACGGTGTGAGACGTGAATTGGCCAAGATAGACTGGCAATTGATTCTTGAAGGGTTGACGGTGGATATGCAATGGAAGACATTTAAAGACTGCATGGATGAACTACAACAATTGTTCATCCCAGTTTGGCAAAAGAATAAATCAGGGAAGGTAGTGCATCCGTGGATAACAAGGGAAATCAGGGATAGTATTAAAACAAAAGATGAAGCATACAAATTAGCCAGAAAAAGCAGCCTACCAGACGACTGGGAGAAATTCAGAGTCCAGCAGAGGAGGACAAAGGGCTTAATTAGGAAAGGGAAAAAAGAAAACTGGCAGGGAACATAAAAACTGACTGCAAAAGTTTTTATAGATATGTGAAGAGAAAAAGATTAGTTAAAACAAATGTAGGTCCCTTGCAGTCAGAAACGGGTGAATTGATCACGGGGAACAAAGACATGGCAGACCAAATGAATAACTACTTTGGTTCTGTCTTCACTAAGGAAGACATAAATAAACTGCCGGAAATAGCAGGGGACCAGGGATCAAATGAGATTGAGGAACTGAGTGAAATCCAGGTTAGCCGGGAAGTGGTGTTCGGTAAATTGAATGGATTAAAGGCCGATAAATCCCTTAAGGACGTAGCCCCAGAAATAGTGGATGCATTAGTGATAATTTTTCAAAACTCTTTAGATTCTGGAGTAGTTCCTGAGGATTGGAGGGTAGCAAACGTAACCCCACTTTTTAAAAAGGGAGGGAGAAAGGAAACGGGGAATTACAGACCAGTTAGTCTAACATCGGTAGTGGGGAAACTGCTAGAGTCAGTTATTAAAGATGGGATAGCAGCACATTTGGAAAGTGGTGAAATCATTGGACAAAATCAGCATGGATTTATGAAAGGTAAATCATCAGCAAAGAGTAGGAGTAAACGGGTCCTTTTCACAATGGCAGGCAATGACTAGTGGGGTACCGCAAGGCTCAGTGCTGGGACCCCAGCTGTTTACAATATATATTAATGATTTGGGCGAGGGAATTGAATGCAACATCTCCAGGTTTGCGGATGACACAAAGCTGGGGGGCAGTTTTAGCTGTGAGGAGGATGCAAGGAGGCTGCAAGGTGACTTGGGTAGGCTAGGTGAGTGGGCAAATGCATGGCAGATGCAGTATAATGTGGATAAATGTGAGGTTATCCACTTTGGTGGCAAAACAGGAAAGTAGCCTATTATCTGAATGGTGGCCAATTAAGAAAAGGGGAGATGCAACGAGACCTGGGTGTCATGGTACACCAGTCATTGAAAGTAGGCATACAGATGCAGCAGTCAGTGAAGAAAGCTAATGGTATGTTAGCATTCATACCAAAAGTATTTGAGTATAGGTGCAGGGAGGTTCTACTGCAGTTGTACAGGGTCTTGGTGAGACCACACCTGGAGTATTGCGTACAGTTTTGGTCTCCTAATTTGAGGAAAGACATTCTTGCCATAGAGGGAGTACAGAGAAGGTTCACCAGACTGATTCCTGGGATGTCAGGACTTTCATATGAAGAAAGACTGGATAGACTCGGTTTGTACTCGCTTGAATTTAGAAGATTGAGGTCGGATCTTATAAAAACTTACAAAATTTTTAAGGGGTTGGACAGGCTAGATGCAGGAAGATTGTTCCCGATGTTGGGGAAGTCCAGAAGAAGGGGTCACAGTTTAAGGAAAAGGGGGAAATCTTTTAGGACCGAGATGAGAAAAACATTTTTCACACAGAGAGTGGTGAGTCTCTGGAATTCTCTGCCACAGAAGGTAGTTGAGGCCAGTGCATTGGCTATATTTAAGAGAGAGTTAGATGTGGCCCTTCTGGCTAAAGGGATCAGGGGGTTTGGAGAGAGGGCAGGTCCAGGATACTGAGTTGGATGATCAGCCATGATCATATTGAATGGCGGTGCAGGCTCGAAGGGCCGAATGGCCTACTCCTGCACCTATTTTCTATGTTTCTATAGCAGCAGCAGTAGCGGTGAACAGTTCACTGAGGTAGTGAGGGTTCAGTCAGTGAGGTAGGGAGTTTATAATTCTCACGGCCTCGGGGAAGAAGCTGGCTTTTAGCCTTGTTGTCCTGGCCCTTATGCTGCGTAGCCTTTTCCCTGAGGGGAGGGGGGCAAAGTGTACATTTACTGGGTGGGTGGGGTCCTTCATAATGTTTGAGGCTCTGCTCTTGCACCTGCTGTTGTAAATGTTCTCAATGGCAGGGAGGCAGTTTTTTGGGCATATTTGACCACCCTCTGCAATGCATCATGAATTTTTAATGGCACTGCCGTGTTGCAGGTCCAGGTGGGGCCGTTAGAAATGTGCACCCCCTAGATATTTAAAACTGGACCCCATCTCCACAGCTTCTCCTCCGATGTACAGTAGATGGGTGGGGGGGGGGGGGGGGGGGCGTAGCCCCCTTTCCTGAAGTCCACAATCACCTCCTTTGTCTTCCCCACGTTGATGTAGAGGTTGTTTGATTTACACCAGACTTCAAGTTCTCCCACCCCCTGTCTGTAGCCCGACTCGTCATTGTGGGACATTAATCCCACCACGGCCGTGTCATCTGCAAATTTCACAATATGACTGTTCGGGTGTTTGGCTGAACAGTCATAAGTGAGAAGAGTGTACAGCAGGGGGCTCAGGACACATCCCTGTGGGGAGACGGTGTTGAGGGTAATGGGGGGATGTGAGACACCGTAGATTTTAACCGGCTGTGGCCTGTTGGTCAGGAAGTCTAGTACCCAGTTCCACATGGATGGTTTAAGTCCAAGCAGCAGCAGTTTGTTGACTAAAGTCTGTGGAATGATGGTATTGAAGGCAGAACTAAAGTCCAAGAAGAGCAATGTGACATATGAACTCCTGTTCTCCAGATGAGTGGGGGCTGAGTGAATGATGGATGAGATTGCATCAGATGTAGACCTGTTCTTCCTGTAGGTGTACTGATGAGTGTCCACATTGATGTTAATGCTGTCTTTTATGTGGATCATAACCAGCCTTTCGAAGCATTTTGTGATTATCGGGGTGAGAGCCACCTCACTCAAGCCTGACACCACTGACTTTTTTGGCACAGGGATGATGGTGGCGGTCTTGAGACATGTCGGCACCACAGCTTGGGAGAGGGAGGTGTTATAGATGTCAGTCAGTACCCCAGTGAGTTAGTGAATGCAGTCTCTCAGAACCCATCCCGGGATGTTATCCGGGCCTGCTGCTTTGCGGGGGCTGACTCTCATCAGGGACCTCCTCACATCCTCAGCATTCACCCTGAGAGGCTGCTCACCTGGTGGAAGTGTGAACCTGCAGCTGGGGGAGGTGATGGACGCCTCAAAGCAGCATAAAAAGTGTTCAGGACATCAGGAAGGGATGGGTCCCTGGGGCATGCAGCATCTCTTTTGTGTGCCCTGTGATGGCCTTGATGCCCTTCCACATGCTCTGGGGATGATTGGTGGAGAAATGACCTTGGATTTTGAGAGCATAGTTGGCTTTTGTTCTCTTAATCCCAGCGTCCAGCTTCCTCTCATGTCTCGTCTCATGTTTCAGGTGGGCTGTTCATGCACCAGGTGTTCCCAAAAAAATCCAATATGATAAAGACAATGACTTGCCGAGAGATGCCAAGATCCCATTTGAAAGACCAATGGGCATTTTCCTCGCCATTGAGGAGGCGTAAGTATGAAAACAGCATGGGGCGATGCTCAAAATGGGTCCGGTTGGGGTTCCTGGAGTTCGTACGGAGAGTCCCGACCCAGAACGTCACCCATTCCTGTTGTGCTCGGTGCTGGCACTAAATCATCCTTCAGTCTGCAGCCCATTGCCCGCCACGTCATGTTCATGTCAGTGGTATCACCGGGCCACTGCCTTCAGCCCACATGTGACCTCTCTGTCCACTGAGAGCCCGGCTTCTGACCTGCACCCAGGCTTTAACCCAGATTTAGTTTAGTTCAGACATACTGCATTGAAACAGGCCCTTCGATCCATCGAGCCCATGGTGGCGCAGTGGTAGAGTTGCTGTAGACCCGGGTTCCATCCCTGATTACGGGTGCTGTCTGTACAGAGTTTGTACGTTCTCCCCCGTGACCTGCGTGGGTTTTCTCCGAGCACCTCCACACTCCAATGACAAACAGGTCCGTAGGTAAAATGGCTTGGTTAATGTAAACATTGTCCCTAGTGGGGACAATGTGTTAATGTGTGGGGATCGCTGAATCCCACACATTAACACTATCCTACACACACTATGGACAAATTACAAGCCATTTAAACTACAAAACCGGTACTCCTTTGGATTGTGGGAGAAAACGCTTGCTGGTCACGGGGAGAACGTACAAAGTCCGTACAGACAGCACCTGTAGTTAGGAGCGAAACCAGATCTCTGGCACTAAGTGCTGCAACGCAGCAACTCTTCCGTAACGCCACCGTTTCTTGCCCTACAATCTGTGACCAGATGCGGCGCCTGAAACTTGCACCCTGCCTCTACTTACTGCTGCCCACACATGCCCACCCCACAGGAGTGTGCCCATGCCACACCACCACTCCATGCTGCCTACACTTCCATGCGTGGGTTCCCTGGTGTCTACGCCTCCCCTCCCTACCTCTTCCCTCCCCAGCCCTCCCCACCCCTCACCCCATGCCACTCATCCCCTCCTCACCACCCCTCACCCTACGCCCACCACTCCACTCCACACCCCTCCACTCACCACCCCTCCCCACCCACCCCTTCCCACCTCCCCCTCCCCCCCCCCTTTCCCCCCTCCCCCCTCCCCACCCCCCCCCCCTCCCCTCCCCCCTCTCCCCTCCCCACCTCTGAGGGTGTGACCCCACGCTGCAAGCTCTAGCTGTTCCCAGCTGTGGTCTGCAGTTGGGTCGACCAAAACATCTGGATGGCTGTGAAACAAACACCTGACATCGGCAGTCCTTCATGTCTGGCTGAACCTGTTCCTTCTGTCTGTTTCTGCAGCATTTCACAACTGGGTCGGGATGAAGAGAAACAACCTCAGGTTCGCCTATATGGCTGCATAGGGTCAGTCAAAGGTACGTTTTTCTCCAGAGTCGTTTATCTCCAGAATGTGGATGAGGATGAATTTCTTTAGCCAGATGATGGTGAATCTGTGGAATTTACTGCCGCAGTCGGCTGTGGAGGCCAAGTCATTGGGTATTTTTAAAGCAGAGAATAATAGGTTCGTGAATAGTAAGGGTGTCAAAGGTTATGGGGAAAAGACAGGAGAACTGGGTTGAGAGAGAAAATTAGATCAGTACGATTGAATGTTGGAGTAGACTCAATGGGCCGAATGGCCTAATTCTTCTCCTATGCCTATGGTCTTATGGACTTAACATCCCAAGGTTTCACTGTCTCTGGTACAGAACTGCCGCCACCCACATTGTCACTAACCACTGTGTGTAGGGAGCTCCCTGCAGTGAGTTGGGGGTAGTGGGCAGGGCTGTGATGGCCTTCTCTTTAATGCCCAACACTGGTGCCAAGAGGACAAGGACCAACCCAGGCTGGGCATGGTTTCAACGCTGCTGGAAACTCTGCGCCACAATAAATCTTACTACCCCACGTTGATGAAGTTGAGTGGCACAGTGGCGCAGCTGGTAGAGTTGCTACTTCACAGTGCCGGAGACCTGGGTTCGATACAGACCTCGGGTGCTGTCTGTATGTGTGGAGTTTGCACGTCCACCTTGGGACCTTGAGGGTTTCCTCTGGGTTTTCTGGTTTCCACCCACACTCATGGTGATGTGCGAGTTGGTAGGTGAATTGTCTTTTGTGCCAATTGTCCCGAGTGTGTAGGGAATGGAAGAGAAAGTGGGATAATATAGAACTGGTGTGAAGGTGATTGACGGTCGGTGTGGACTCGGTGGGCTGCAGGATCTGTTCCCCTGCTGTATCTGTGAACTAAACTAGAACGAATGTCCATTTTTCCAATGTGGGATGAGATGAACATGTGTCTGCTTTGTTTCCTCAGACTATGTGATGGAGCATTGGCAGGACGACAGGTTCTTTGGTTATCAGTTCCTGAACGGATCGAACCCCGTACTCATCGAACAGTGTAAAGAGATTCCAGAAAAGTTCCCCGTTACAGAGCAAATGGTCGGCCCCTCTCTTGGGTCAAATACCAGTCTACAGCAGGAAGTCCAGGTCAGTCGCAACACGGCTCCGAACATCAGCGCGTACTTGGGGTACAACAATTGTTCCAGAGAAAACAATCCTCATCTATCCAACCTCTCCCTTGCACCTAAAACCCTCTAATCCCGGCAACATTCCAGTAAACCCCCACTGCACCCTCTCCAAAGCCTCCACATCTTTCCGGTAATGGGGTGACCAGAATTGCACGCACTACTCCAAATGTCTTCTCTGAATAGATGTCCTCTCTGAAGAAACCAGTTCTGAATCCATATGACCAAGTCATGCCTCTCATAATTGTAGATACTTCTATCAAGTCTCCCCTCAACCTCTGATGTTCCAGAGAAAACAATCCAAGTCAATCCAAACTCTCCCTGCAGCTGTAGCGCTCCAATCCAGGCAAGCCACCAATATTGCAACCAGCCCTTGAAGGACACAAGGACTGAGCCAGCTTTATGTCTGCAGCCTGAGGTTGCCAATGCCCCTGTTTTAATAGTAAGATTAAATGAGAATTTACCAGTTTGAAGTTTGATCTTGATTTTATGAGGAGTTACGATGAGCGATTACGTGAAGGGCCGTCCGTCCGCATGCGCGTCAATCTTCAAAGCAGCGGTGTAAAATCACAGATAAGAGAAAATGACCTGAGACTAGTAAGATTTTGAATAACTGGAACTACCAGGTGACCTTGATAATATGAGGGAGGGATCGGTGGGCACGTAATCGCTCATCGTAACTGGTAATTTCTCGTTTAATCTTACTATTTTACTTCGGAGTCCAGGCCTGTACGAAGCTTTCCAAAAAGGGGGGGTGACATGACAGGATTCCAAAAGTTTAATGTGAAATAGTGTGCGCGCTGCGTACATCATGAGTGCGAAGCGTGAAGTCCCTCGATGCCAGGGTCCAGGGCTCGCTTAAGGGCCCTGGAAGCTCTGGTGTTTTAGATGCTCTCTGATGCATTCTGAGCCTTATTTTGGAGCATTTTTGCACCAAATTTATAACCAATATTTCAGAAATTAACAGGAATCTGATAGGTAGCATTTTCACACAAAGGGTGTATGGAACGATCTGCCAGAGGAGATAGTTAAGGCTGGGACTATCCTAATGTTTAAGAGACATTTGGACACGTACATGGATAGAATGTTTAGATGGATATGGGCCAAACGCGTGTGAGTGGGACAAGTGTAGATGGGACATGTTGGTCAGTGTGGGCAAGTTGGGCTGAAGGGCCTGTTTCCACACTGCATCATTCTATGACTAAAAGTTAAGAAGAAAAATGAATGTAGATAAGTAGAGCAGATTTGACAGAGGAGTGGAATGTAAAGGCAGAGAGAGGTTTATGGGTGGAAAGGAACATAGGAAAGGAGGGGGGAGAGTGGGCTTGGGCAGATGGGTGATGGGAAAATAAACACAAAGTGCTGGAGTAACTCAGCGGGTCAAGCAGCATCTCTGGAGAACATGGATAGATGACATGTCACAGAGTGCTGGAGTAACTCAGTGAGTCAGGCAGCATCTCTGGAGATTATATTTCAGGTCAAGACCGTTCTTCAGTAATATTCATGATGTGACATGCATAGACATTCCTGAATGTTACCCAAACCATCGTGAGCTACTTTGTTACGGTGCTTGCCCTCTCCTATAATGTCTCTGCTGCCTTGGGTGATGCAGGACAGGACACGAGCTTAAGGGATACGGTGTGAAGCTGTTGCCATCTGTCCCAGCCTGGTAAAAACTGAATGGAGTGGATGTGGAGAGGATGTTTCCACTAGTGGGAGAGTCTAGGACCAGTGGCCACAGCCTTGGAATTAAAAGACATTACTTTAGGAAGGAGATGAGCAGGAATTTCTTAAGTCAAAGGGTGGTGAACTGTGGAATTCATTGCCACAGACAGCTGTGGAGGCCGTCAATGGACATTTTTCAGGAGGAGATTGATAGATTCTTGATTGATACGGGTGTCAGAGGTAATGGGGAGAAGGCAGGAGAATGTGTTTGAGAGGGAAAGATAGATAGAGTCATAGAGTGATACAGTGTGGAAACAGGCCCTTCGGCCCAGCATGTCCCATCTGCACTAGTCCCACCTGCCCACGTTTGATCCATATCCCTCCAAACCTGTCCTATCCATGTACCTGTCTAACTGTTTCTTAAATGTTGCGATAGTCCCCGCCTCAACTACCTCCTCTGGCAGCTTGTTCCATACACCTCCCACCCTTTGTGTGAAAAACATACCCCTCAGATTCCTATTAAATATTTTGCCGTTCACCTTAAACCTATGTCCTCTGCTCCTCGATTCACCGACTCTGGGCAAAAGACTCAAACATATCTATTCAAATCATGATTTAATACACCTCTATTAGATCATCCCTCATCCTCCTGTGCTCCATGAAATAAAGTCCCAGCCTACTCAACCTCTCCCTATAGCTTTGGCCCTCTAGTCCTGGCAACATCAATGATCTGGATGATGGTGTGGTAAATTGGATTAGTAAGTATGCAGATGATACTAAGATAGGTGGGGTTGCGGGTAATGAAGTAGAGTTTCAAAGTCTACAGAGAGATTTATGCCAGTTGGAAGAGTGGGCTGAAAGATGGCCGATGGAGTTTAATGCTGATAAGTGTGAGGTGCTACATCTTGGCAGGACAAATCAAAATAGGACGTACATGGTAAATGGTAGGGAATTGAAGAATGTGGGTGAACAGAGGGATCTGGGAATAACTGCACAGTTCCCTGAAAGTGGAATCTCATGTAGATAGGGTGGTAAAGAAAGCTTTTGGTGTGCTGGCCTTTATAAATCAGAGCATTGAGTATAGAAGTTGGGATGTAATGTTAAAATTGTACAAGGCATTGGTGAGGCCGATTCTGGAGTATGGTGTACAATTTTGGTCGCCTAATTATAGGAAGGATGTCAACAAAATAGAGAGAGTACAGAGGAGATTTACTAGAATGTTGCCTGGGTTTCAGCAACTAAGTTACAGAGAAAGGTTGAAAAAGATAGGGCTTTATTCTTTGGAGCGCAGAAGGTTAAGGGGGGACTTGATAGAGGTTTTTAAAATGATGAGAGGGATAGACAGAGTTGACGTGGAAAAGCTTTTCCCACTGAGAGTAGGGAAGATTCAAACAAGGGGACATGACATGAGAATTAAGGGACTGAAGTTTAGGGGTAACATGAGGGGGAACCTCTTTACTCAGAGAGTGGTAGCTGTGTGGAATGAGCTTCCAGTGAAGGTGGTGGAGGCAGGTTCGTTTTTATCATTTAAAAATAAATTGGATAGTTATATAGATGGGAAGGGAATGGAGGGTTATGGTCTGAGCGCAGGTATATGGGACTAGGGGAGATTATGTGTTCGGCACGGACTAGAAGGGTCGAGATGGCCTGTTTCCGTGCTGTAATTGTTATATGTTATATGGTTATATGGTTATAACATCCTCGTAAATCTTCACTGTACCCTTTCCAGTTTGATGACATATTTCCTATAACATGGTGCCCAGAACTGAATACAATACTCGGAATGCGGCCTCACCTTCTTATGCAACTGCAACATGACCTCCCAGCCTCCATACTCGGCCTGACCCGCTGAGTTACTCCAGCACTCTGTGAAACGTCAAAGAACAGGGCAAGATTAACAAGATTAGTTTGCTGATGATACAGAAGTGAGTGGCTTTGCATATAGTGAAGATCGTTGTGAAAGATTGCAGCAGGATCTGGGTCAATTAGCCAGGTGCACAGAGGAATGGTTGATGGTTGCATGGTTCCTTGAAGGTCGTGTCGCAGGTATATCAGGTGGTCAAAACATGTTTTGGCACTTTGGCCTTCATCAGTCAGAGTATTGAGTATAGAAGTTGTGAGGTCATGTTGCTGTTGTATTAGACGTTGGTGAGACCGCATTTAGAATATTGTGTCCAGTTCTGGGCATCATGTTATAGGAAAGATGTCAAATTGAAAAGAGTACAGAGATCCCCATCCTGGATCAGTCCAATCAGGGTTGTGTCATCCGCAAACGTGAGAAGCTTGACAGAGGAGTCAGTGGATGTGCAGTCATTGGTGTGGCGAGAGTAGAGGAGAGGGAAGAGTACGCATGCTGAGCGTTTGCAGGCCCGAGATATGCTTTCCCATCTCACATGCTGCTTCCTGTCTGTCAGAAAGCTGGTGATCCACTGACAGAGGGGTTCAGGCACTGTCAACTCAGAAAGTTTGGAGCGTAGTAGCTCTGGCACAATGGTGTTGAATGCAGAGCTAAAATCAAAACAAAATCCTCACATGGGTCCACTGGCGGTGTAGGTGCTGGAGGATGAAGTGTAGGCCCAGATTGACTGCATTATCCACAGATCTATTGGCCCGGTATGGAAAATGCAGAGGGTCCAGCAGAGGGATTGTGATATTTTTTCAGCTTGGCCAGCACAAGCCTTTCAACTGTCTCCATGACTACAGAGGTCAGTGTGACAAGCTTGTAGTCGTTAAGACCCGTAATCCTTACCTTTTTGGGTACAGGGACAATAGTGGAGACTTTGAAGCGGGCAGGGCTGGTACATCTTTGCAGGTACTGGTTAAAAAATGAGTAATTGGGTGTGAAGTGGTGGGGGTGGGAAAGGGTCCACTCTTTTCATTACTGGAGTCTTGCCATAAGTAGGTGTAAGGTAGTGAATGGGAAGGAGAGGGTGCAGGGTCCATTCTTTGCAGACTGGGGTCTGGCTGTTAGGTGGGGAGGGGGTACCGTTTCTGATTTTCAAACCTGCAGTAAAACTCATTCAGGTAGTTCATCAGCTGACGATTGTACAAAGAGCAGGGGGGGGGGGGGGGGGCTTTCCTCTTATAGCTGGTGATTCCTTGCATGCCCTTCCAAACTGATGAAGAGTCACTAGCTGAGAACTTGCTCCTCAACTTCTCAGAGTACCTTTCCTTGGCAGATCCGATTCCTCTTCTCAGCACTTTATCGATTAGGCTATATTTTAACTCTTCAACGATTAGGCTATCGGCTTGATGCCTCTTTCTGGCGGGGGGGATGGAGATGAAGGTGGCGTGGGCCCAGCGGGGGTGGTGTGGGCCCAGTGGGGGTCAGCAGGGGTGGCGTGGGCCCAGTGGGGGTCAGCCGGGGTGGGTTGGGCCCAGTGGGGGTCAGCGTGGGTGGTGTGGGCCCAGCGGGGGTGGCGTGGGCCCAGCGGGGGTGGCGTGGATCCAGCGGGGGTCAGTGGGCTGGATTGGGCCCAGCGGGGGTGGCGTGGGCCCAGCGGGGGTGGCGTGGGCCCAGCGGGGGTGGCGTGGGCCCAGCGGGGGTGGCGTGGGGTGGGTTGGGCCCAGCGGGGGTGGCGTGGGCCCAGCGGGGGTGGCATGAAGGGAAGATGGCTTGGGTCCCGGCGGCGGGGGAAGGCGAGGGGAGCGGGCCCCGGCCGCAGCGGTGTCTGGTTTTGGGGTTACAGCCGCTGGGTTCAGATTCAGCGATGGGAGGATGGTCTCCTGGTCGCCAGGCAAGCCATTGGTGAGTCTCTGACGCCGCGGATGGAGACGCGGGACCAGGCGGGCAGACACTGCACCCCACCCCACCCCCCACCCCGCGCCTGGAGAAATGGGCACTCACTTATCCCGCGGTCCGGGTTTTTGTTCCGACTTTTTTTTCCGACTTTTTATTCACGATTTTTTTTTCTTCTTTTTACTTTTTTTTTCCTCGGGATTTTTTCTTACTCTGCGGGGGGGAAAGGTAGGTGCAGTCGCACCCAATGCACCCCCCTTTGGACGGCCATGGAGTCACGTGAGTGACTACGTGAAGATTTTAAAGCTCTGTGATTTCACGCTGGTTACGAATCCAGGCATCACACACTGAATGGATTGACCATGGATGAGTTAGATCCTTAAAGCATTCGGACATGAGGTAGTTAGGTAAGAATACTGATGCTTTAATGTGAAAAGAAAAATAATAATATTAACCCCTCCCATCCTGGGGAGAAACTACAAAACAGAATTTAAAATGGTACGTGCAAACACCCCCAGTCCGGCAATGGATTCATTGTAAAATCGGTGGAACATCCGTTCATTGGCCCATCCTGCAGCCGCTAGGATGTTATCGAGGGGAACGTCCATAGCTCTTGCTGCTGACGTAGGTGCAGCCCTAGTGGAGTGAGATTTGAAAGTGTTAATATTCACTCCTGCACTCGCCAGTACCTCCTTTAACCATCTGGAAATGGTTTGTGTTGATACCTTGTGGTAAGGTTTTTTATAACTAATTAGGGCCGATAATTCTGAGTCTCTGAGGTCCTTCGTGATTCTTATGTAAAGGTATATATGTATTACGACACACAACCGTAGATCCTTGGGGTATGCCAAGAACTCCAGCTTGATCCCTGGGACTTCTGGCCTGCTCTGTTTGATCAAATCATCTATGAAAAAATTTATGTTATTTACATTGGTGGTCATGTGGTCGAGACGTAGCTTGTGCAACATCTGGACTCGTTGCGCAGTTACCAGCGCCATCAGCATGACCACCTTGAGGGTGAGCTTAGATAAGGGTAAGGAGGAAGGTGGTGTCCGCTGGCGAACCAGTGTAATCACCACGCTCACATCCCAAATGTCTGTGTACCGGGGCCTGGGTGGTATGGAATTAAAAATGCCCTTCATGAACCTAATTATTAAAGGGTGCGTTCCTACCGACCGGTGTCTTGACCCCAGCATCACATAGGAGGATAGTGCGCATCTGGCACTATTGATGGCGCTGTAGCTTAATTTTAGGCGACCAAAATTGTACCCCATACTCCAAAATTGGCCTCACCAATGTCTTGTACAATTTTAACATTATATTCCAACTTCTATACTCAATGCTCTGATTTATAAAGGCCAGCACACCAAAAGCTTTCTTTACCACCCTATCTACATGAGATTCCACTTTCAGGGAACTGTGCACAGTTATTCCCAGATCCCTCTGTTCACCTGCATTCTTCAATTCCCTACCATTTACCATGTACGTCCTATTTTGATTTGTCCTGCCAAGATGTAGCACCTCACACTTATCAGCATTAAACTCCATCTGCCATCTTTCAGCCCACTCTTCCAACTGGCATAAATCTCTCTGTAGACTTTGAAAATCTACTTCATTATCCACAACCCCACCTATCTTAGTATCATCTGCATACTTACTAATCCAATTTACCACACCATCATCCAGTTCATTGATGTACATGACAAACAACAGTGGACCCAACACAGATCCCTATGGCACCCCACTAGTCACTGGCCTCCAACCTGACAAACAACCATCCACCATTACTCTCTGGCATCTCCCATTCAGCCACTGTTGAATCCATCTTGCTACTCCTCCATTAATCCCCAACCATTGAACCTTCTTAACCAACCTTCCATGAGGAACCTTGTCAAAGGCCTTACTGAAGTCCATGTACACAACATCCACTGCTTTACCCTCATCAATTTCCCGAGTAACCTCTTCAAAAAATTCAAGAAGATTAGTCAAACATGACCTTCCAGGCACAAATCCATGTTGACTGTTCCTAATCAGACCCTGTTTAACCAGACGCTTATATATATCATATGAGATGTTTGAGACAGAACAGAACATCTCCCACTTCTTGATGTGAGAGACATATTGTTTTTGAATACTGTCCCTCCAGGCCACTGTTATCACATCCACAGTTCGGTTAGGCAGTCCGAGCCCCAGGTATGGTCATGTAATGCCACTGTGTCCTGATGGTTGTCGGGCAGCAGTTCCCCATCTACAGACCTTGCAAAGTCCGTGATGCCAGAGGCCAGTAGTTTTAGGACTTTCTGTAATTTTACCTCCTGCGCTCTGACACCCGCTCCAATATGTCCCCAAATGGCGTGGTTTATTGCCGGCACATTGAGCGAGGCACAGTTTGTAGGAGGGGGGCACCTGGTGGTGGACTCCTCCATAGTTAGGTCTTTAAGTTGGTGAGACGCCAAGTAATTGATATTGTTGGCCAGGTGTTCATTCAAGGGTGCACCCAATGGTGATGCTATGGCAAATCTGGATGCCAACAGTGGCACTTCAGCTCCGTGCCCCTGGGAATGCTCTCCCACTGTGCCTCATAATTCGGAGTCAGAGAAATGCTGACCCGGTGTACTTCCCCATCCTGCGGGGAAAAAGCTTTGCTGCCCCATGAATGAGGCTGCTAGCGCGGGCTGCGGTGGAGACCCGTGCTGACACTGCTCCCTCCTACGGAGCAGATCGTTCTGGAGCCACCTCTCCAGAAGGTGCTCCATATGGGTAAGTCGCCCGTGGACACTCCCCAACATTGGAAGGGATCCCTTCTCGCCCGATTCATCTGAGTCCACGGGCCTTGCAGACTTCCGTGTGGCCTTGCGCCCCTGCGGGATCGCCACGGTGCTTTCCTCGGGCACCAGTTCTGCAGCAGCTGGCTCCACTGCCAGCGGCAAAGTCGGCGATACTGACTACCGCCCGCTACCCGTACTACTGCGGTCTTCGGTAGCTGGCTTTCCTGCAGACCGTCTCCTCACCTTCGACATTGCTGGGTCCAACTTGCTGTAAACACAAGATTCACTGAACCTGCCTATACGACCGCAGTGTTTTTTAGAAACACTTACCTGCAGTTTTTAAAACTTACCGCTGGAAGGACGCAGCACGCCTGCCAGTCACTCGTTAGCGCATGCTTCAGACGTAATGACGCGCATGCGGACGGACGGCCCTTCACGTAGTCACTCACGTGACTCCGAAGTAACATCAAGAAATGTGCTAGTACTAATTAACTCAGCAGTCATTAACAAGACCATTTTGCAGCAGAATTTTAGGAACAAGACTGCATCCATCCTGGCTTTCTGTTGGATGTGAAACTTGCTTGCTGATGCAGCCCACCAGTTATTTTCACATGTCTGGTCCTGTTCTCATTACAGAAAGGGAATATATACCTTGTTGACTACGAGATGCTGGATGGAATTAAAGCCAATCCGGAAGCTGGCCATGAATATCTTGGAGCACCAATGTGTCTTCTGTATGCAAATCCAATGAACCAACTACTCCCCATTGCCATCCAGGTACGGTCTCGCCCACCTCCACCAGCCCTGCTCCTGCATCCTTCCCAAACAGCTGTTTTCTCACTCTTCCTCCAGGGCTACTCTCAAAGTAACGCCACTCTCATCTTCAGCTGATGAAGTTCTTTGGGCTTTGCATGTCTGAGAATTTCCTCTTCTGTCTGTCTCTTCCTTTCTCGGAATTGATCAGTTCTATACCTCCATTGAGTCATTCAATGTCGAAACATGCCCTTCGGCCCAACTTGCCCACGCCAACATACACTAGTCCTACCTGCCTGCGATTGGCCCATATCCTATTCATCTACGCGTCTAAATGTTTCTTAAACTTTGCCATAGTTCTTGCCTCAACTACTTCCTTCGGCAACTCGTTCTATACATCCTTTGTGTAAAAAAGCTACCCCTCGGGTTCCTATTAAATCTTTCCCCCCTCACCTTAAACCTACGCCATCTGTGGCAATGAATTTCACAGATTCACCACCCACTGACTAATTCATTTTATCCTCATCTCCGTTCTAAAGGTACGTCCTTTAATTCTGAGGCTGCGATCTGTGGCTTAAGAAATTCCTCCTCGTGCTGCTGTCCTCAGTGTAGTTTAGTTGAGAGATACAGCGTGGAAACAGACACGGGTTTCTGGTGCTGTCAGGCAGCATCTCTACCACTTTGTCACCTCTGCTCTCTGCTGTCATGTCTCACTCATGTCATTCTTCTTGCCTTGGGTTTACTGCAAGAGTCACCTGTGAATTGTGTTATTAACAGATCACCCAGCACCCTGGGCCGGAGAGCCCGATATTTCTCCCGAGCGACAGCCAGTGCGATTGGTGTCTGGCCAAGATGTGGGTCCGCAACGCTGACGTACAGGTTCACCAGCTGGTCTCACACTTGCTCAGGACACACCTGTTTGGTGAAATCTTTGGCATCGCAACTTTACGCAGGCTGGCAAGTGCACACCCGATATTCAAGGTACTCACAGGTCAACCACAGTGTCTTCTGAACAAAGCAGAGCTGTGGAGCAGTTGGTGGAGTGAGCCACCAGCTTTGCCCCACTATGACGGTGGAGTTAACCTTCTCCACTCAAGCCACGGTCAATGTTCTTCCAATGTCCACAGCACTTGTAGTCGAGAGTGAAGATTTGAATGTAGATCGTGCAGCACTGATACAGGCCCTTCAGCCCTTCACATCTGTGCCGACCATGATGCCAATCGAGAATGTCCTGTGTCCTCACAAGGTCAATATCTCACCATTCCCTGCATGACCGTGTGCCTATCTAAGTGAACAGCAGAGCACATGAAAAGGCCCTTCAGCCCAACACATTTGCGCTGTCCATGATGTCAGTCTTTGCCTGTACCAGGCCGAACATGATGCCTAGACAAAACTTTATCTGCCTGCACATGATCCATATCCCATGTGCTTATCTAAAAGTCTCTTAAAAACACTTTTGTATCTGCCGGCATCACCATCCTGGCAACGCATCCCAGGCACCCACTGCCCTCTGTGGAAAGTAAAAGCTTGCCCCGCACACCTCCCTTCCACATTGCCCCCTCGCCTTCTAGCTTTGCCCTCTAGCATTTGATATTTCCACCTTGGGAAAAGGATGCTGAGTAAATAAAGCCTTTCACAATTTTACAAAAAACATCCATCAGCACTTTTACATTTATTAATAAATAAATTAAGATCTAGAATTACAAATGTTATACATCGAGGTACAGTCTTTGGTTTGTATACGATCCAATCAGTTCAGATTTAAACAAAACATAAAAACAATGGCTGGAGCAAAGGGGAAGAAAATATTCTGATCTCTCCAATGAGAACTCTTGGTGGGGGGGGGGGGAGTGTTCACCTTCCTTACGAACTGGAGAAAGTAAAGGATCAAGCAACCACCCTCCACTATGTTCCCCTCCCTCATTCCCCCACTCCCCATTCCCCCTCCCTCCACATGTCCTCACGCCAGTTCATTGGCTATATTTAAGAGGGAGTTAGATGTGGCCCTTCTGGCTAAGGGAATCAGGGGTTATGGAGAGAAGGCAGGTACGGGATACCGAGTTGGATGATCAGCCATGATCATATTGAATGGCAGTGCAGGCTCGAAGGGCCGAATGGCCTACTCCTGCACCTAATTTCTATGTTTCTATGTTTCTAATCCACCCCTTCCCCCTCACCCTTCATCAGAACGACTCTTGCACACATCTGTGTGACGTCTCCACCAGTGGCAGAGTATTTGCTCTCTCTGTCCCAGGCCCAACCAGTGCACATTGGAGCATTTCACTTAATGTAGCAAAGTAACAACATTTTGAGATTTTAAAAATCAAGTTTTTAATTTATCCAATCAGATAAAGCATAAAAATAAGTTTAATTTGACACCTAATTCACTTTCATATCTTCAGTATTAAAAAAAGTTATGGCTATTATCATACTCGGAAATTGGCATCGGAAATTTTTCATTGACTTAACACAAAAGATGTGATCGAGAACATTTAAAGGCCGATAACTTTCGTAAAATTTAAGAGAACTGAAATAAATTTTCAGTTATTATAGATTGAAGCATTCTGAAACAAATATGAAGCAATCTTGCTTAGATGACTAAAAATTAAAGCATATAATTAGTTAGTTACCTAATTGTAGCTAATTACAAAATTCAATTACTAGATCTAAACATCTATCCATTTCTTAAGAATGGATTAAAATTTTTAAATAGCCTAAGTGTCCAAATAACATTCACACAAGAATTCAGAATATAACATAGTTTTTAAATCTCATTGTCATGGGTTTATAGGCCAAATGGAAGGAATTTAATGTTTAATACCTGTAAATTAATGGCCATTTAAATCAGCTTGCGATTGGGATATTCTGGAACGGGACCATTTAGAACGTTGAGGTTGCGGTGAATTTACAGTGCCTTACAAAAGTATCCATACCCCTTGAACTTTTGGAAAAGTTCAAGGGGTATGAAAACTTTTGCAAGCCACTGTATACCCCCATATCTGCAGCAAATACACTGTCGGGGGGAAAAATCACTGTTTCGCAACTTAAAATGGGAATTAAATACATCTTAAGAAACACTTTTATACATAAAAATAAACTACTTTATTTTACCTGGTCCTCCATAAAATCCGTCCCAGTTGTCGGCATTGACGGCTTCAGAAGCTGCTTTTAAAATCATTCCAGCGATTAACTTGTCGGGTGAATTTTTTTTTTAAATACACAGAACGGCGGTAGGAACGATTCTTTAACAAAATCTTACACTCCAACAAATATAATTCAGGACCAGGTCGGAAAAAACCCCGTTTTAACCCTGCCCGCCCCCTCAAACGCGCCAAAATCGCGCACACGGCCAGTGGCAAATTACGCTGAAGGTAAGTTTTGTAACATACCTACTTCATGGGGCCGGATTTGGGACGGTACTTCTCCCCTGTGGCCATCCCTCTCAACAAGTCACTTAACTGACTGGTGGTGAAGGACACAAAGTGCTGGAGTAACTCAGTGCCTTTTGGCAGCATCTCTGGAGGAACCTAGGCTGGTGACATTTCACAGAGTGCTGGAGTAACTCAGCGGGTCAGGCAGCATCTCTTGAGTAACATTGAGAGGGAACATTTCATGTCTGGACAGCTCCACAGTGCTGAGGCCAGGCGCACACTCTAAGGCACCTCCACATAGGCACCGCTTGACCGTGACCCATAGATGGACCCCAACACCAAGCCGTTATCTATTTACAAGCAGGACTGTCCCTGCCAGACGCATTGTCTCTGCCTGTTCTTTCCCCCACAGAGCTCATCTCCTTGATTCCATCCTATCCCCCCCAACCCCTTGTCCAGTCCCCTCCCACCTACATCCGAGGCGCTTCACACACCCTTCAACACTTTAACTGACGGTGAAGTTTATCTTTATCTTGCATAAAGTTGCTCAAAGTTACTTCAAACTTTTCTCATTTCAGCTTTTGATGCCTCATGTGAAATATACGTTGCACATCAATATTGCAGCGAGGGATCTCCTTATCTCCGAAGGTGGCATCTTTGATCAGGTGAGCCTGATATTCCAGATTTTTATTGGAAGTATTTAGGATGTATTGGCTGTTCAGAAACCCATATTTCAGTCATAGACTTGTCGAATCATACGACACAAAACAATCATTTGACAATAGACAATAGGTGCAGGAGTAGGCCATGCGGCCCTTCGAGGCAGCACCGCCATTCAATTTGATCATAGAAACATAGATGATCATGGCTGAAACTCTCTGCCACAGAGGGTAGTCGAGGCCAGTTCATTGGCTATATTTAAGAGGGAGTTAGATGTGGCCCTTGTGGCCAAGGGGATCAGAGGGTATGGAGAAAAGGCAGGTACGGGATACTGAGTTGGATGATCAGCCATGATCATATTGAATGGCGGTGCAGGCTCGAAGGGCCGAATGGCCTACTCCTGCACCTAATTTCTATGTTTCTGTTTCTATCATCCCCAATTAGTACCACGTTCATGCCTTCTCCCCATATCCCATGACTATGCTATTTTTAAGAGTCCTATCTAGCTCTCTCTTGAAAGCATCCAGAGAACCTGCCTCCACCGCCCTCTGAAGCAGAGAAATCTACAGACTCACCACTCTCTGTGAGAAAAAGTGTTTCCTCGGCTCTGTTCTAAATGGCTTACTACTTATTCTTAAACTGTGGCCCCTGGTTCTAGACACCCTCAAAATCGGGAACATGTTTCCTGCCTCTAGCGTGTCCAAACCCTGAACAATCTTATATGTTTCAATGAGATACCCTCTCATCCTTCTAAACTCCAGAGTGTACAAGCCCAGCTGCTCCATTCTGTCAGCATATGACAGTCTCGCCATCCTGGGAATTAACCTTGTAAACCTACGCTGCACTTACTCAATATCAAGAATGTCCTTCCTCAAATTAGGGGACGAAAACTGCACACAATACTCTGGGTGTGCTCTCACTAGAGATCTGTACAACTGCAGGAGGACCTCTTTGCTCCTATATTCGATTACTCTTATTATAAAGGCCAACATGCCATTTGCTTTTATCACTGCCTGCTGTACTTGCATGCTTACTTTCATAGACTGATGTATAAGGAACCCCAGATCCCGTTGTACTTCTTTTTCCCAAACTTGACGCTATTTAGATAGCAATATGCCTTCCAGTTTTTGCTACCAAAGTGGATCACCTCACATTTATCCGCATGAAGCTTCATCTGCCATGCAACTGCCCACTCCCTCAACATGTCCAAGTCACCCTGCATTCTCATAGCATCCTCCTCACAGTTCACACTGCCACCCAGCTTTGTGTCATCTGCAAATTTGCTAATGTTACTTGAATCCCTTCATCCTTGATGTATAGCATGTATGCATATAGCTCAGCACCGAGCCTTGCGGTACACCACTAGTCACTGCCTGCCATTCTTAAAGGGACCCGTTAATCCCTACTCTGTGTTTCCTATCTGCCAACCATTTCTCTATCCTTGTCAGCACTCTACCCCCAATACCATGTGCCCTAATTTTGCCCACTAATCTCCTATGTGGGACCTTATCAAATGCTTTCTGAAAGTCCAGGTACACTACATCCACTGACTCTCCCATTTTCCTAGTGGCATCTTCAAAAAATTCCAAAAGACTAGTCAAGCATGATTTCCCTTTCGTAATTCCATGCTGACTCGGACCGATCCTGTTACTGCTATCTCATCTTTTATAATTGACTCCAGCATCTTCCCCACCACCGATGTCAGGCTAACTGGTCTATAATTCCCCGTTTTCCCTCTCCCGCATTTTTTAAAAAGTGGGATAACATTAGCTACCCTCCAATCCACAGGAACTGATTCTGATCCTGAATAGAACATTGGAAAATTATCACCAATGCATCCACGATTTCTAGAGCCACTTCCTTAAGTTTCCTGGGGTGCAGACCATCGGGACCTCGGGATTTATCAGTCTTCAGTCCTATCCAACACCATTTCCTGCCTAATGTGGATTTCCTTCAGTTCCTCGATCACCCCAGATCCTCTGGCCACTAATATATCAGGACGATTGTGTGTGTCCTCCTTAGTGAAGACAGATCCAAAGTACCTGTTCAACTCATCAGCCATTTCCTTGTTCCCCATAATAAATTCACATTTTTTGGTCTTCAAGGGTCCAACTTTGGTCTTAGAGACAATGTGAAAACAAAAGAAGGAGGGGTGAGGTTTTTTTTTAGTAGTTACCTAAAATGATAGAGACACTATCCGACACTTGGATGTGGTCTACATAAGACCATCAGATGTAGGAGTAGAATTGGACTGTTTAGCCCATTGAATGAATTACCCACACCCTTTTATAATGGCCGATCTGTCTTTGTATTTCTCTCTCAACCCCATTCTCCTGCCTATCACTGTAACCTTTGACACCCTTACCAATGAAGAATTCGTCAATCCAATCCGCTTCAAAAATACCCAATGACTTGGATCAAAGCCAGCCTGCCCACCTGCACCCATCCTGTGGTGACACTTTCAGTGCTGGCCTGGGCTCTAAAGGAGAAGCGGAGGAGTGTTCAGTGGGTATCCCCCTCACCCCTCACCCTGTCCTTTCTGAGAACCAACATCCTGGCTCTTTCAGTTAATTACTCAGTTCCTGGTAATTAGATTTGCAGCTTTGCACAGGATTAATGACTGCAAACATTTAAAGAAAGAATTCATAATTTAATTTAGATGCAGCCCACTGAGTTCACGTTGATCACCCCTTCACACTAGTTCTACATCATTCCACTTTCTCATCCACTCCCTACACACTAGGGGGCAATTTACAGAGGCCAATGGACCTACAAACCTGCCCGTCTTTGGGATATGGGAGAAAACCTGAGCACCTGGAGGAAACCTAGGCAGAAAGTGCAAACTCCACAAAGACAGCACCCGTAGTCAGAATGGACGGGACCTGTGCTCTGGCGTTGTGAGGCAGCAGCTCTACTTGCTGCGCAACTGTGCCACACTCATTCTTAATTCTTAAATACAGCGTGCATTCCATTAAAAAAAACTATTTCCAGGGAACAAAGGAATATATGACATGGAAGACACCAAGTGCTGGAGGAACTCTGGGTCAGGCAACATCTGTGGAGGGAGGGAATGGACAGACAACTCTTCGGGTTGGGACCCTACTTCAGAAGGAACTGCTCAGGTATCATAGAACAGTGCAGCAAGGGAACGGCCCTGCAGCCCACAATGTTTAGACCAAACATAATGCAAACATACTGCATTTCTACAGTGTATGTTTATCTTAAACGACTATCGTATCTGCCTCCACCACCATTCCTGGCCCCCACCTCTCCCTGTGTAACAAAAACCTGGCTTGCACATATCCATTAAACTTTAGATAGACACAAAATATTGGAATAACTCCCTGGGGAAGTCAATAGTGATACCGCTGGGGTGTAAACTGCCCAAGCAAAATATGAGGTGCTGTTCCTCCAATTTGCGCTGGGCCTCACTCTGACAATGGAGGTGGCCCAGGCCAGAAAAGGTCAGTGTGAGAATGGGAGGGGGAGTTAAAGTGCTGAGGAACTGGGAGATTAGGTAGGTTTAGGCGGACTGAGCAGAGGTGTTCAGTGAAACAATCGCCGAGCCTGGTCCCACTATTAAACTTTTCCCCCCTCTCACCTTAACCTCTTATTCTCATCCTAACCTCTACCGCCCTCCAGTGTTGGATATTTCCAACCTGGGAAAATGGTTCTGACTGTCTAACTCTAACCTATCTATGCCTCTCATAATGTTACCTACTTCTATCAGGTCTCCCCTCAAACTCCAACACTGCAGAGAAAACAATCCAAGTCTTTCCAACCTCTCCCTTGTAACTGACAGCCTCTAATCCAGGCAGTATTCTGGTAAACCTACTTGGTACCCTCCCCAAAGCCTCCACATCTTTCCTGTAATGGGGCGACCAGAACTGCACACAACACTCCGAATGTGACCTGACCAAAGTCCTACAGAGTCGTGTAGGAAGGAACTACAGATGCTGGTTTACACTGAAGACACAAAATGCTGGAGTAACTCAGCGGGACAGGCAGCATTTCAGGAAAGGAGTCGGAATAGATAGGATCCTATAGAACTCTACTGAGTTATTTCATCTGTTGTTCCAGGCATTCTCTTCCGGAGGGACTGCCACTGTGGAGATCTTGCAGCGCGGTCTGGAGCGCGCTACCTACGAATCCATGTGTCTCCCTGACAATCTGGCTGCTCGACGAGTGGAAAAGATCCCCAATTATTACTTCAGAGATGATGCTCAGAAGATCTGGCAGGCCATCAACAAGTGAGAGACCCCTAACCCTGCCTCATATGTCTCCCCTGCTTACATCTGACACAGCCTCGACTATTAAAGCCCTTTACAGTCATTGAGGGGACAAGGGGTTGGTAGAAGTGAGTCCTGCTCCACACACACCCCATCCACTGAGCAGTGACTAATACCTGAGGTGGTGCTGAGGCCATGTACAATCACTGCCTTTCAGTAGCGTTTCTGCAAGGTGTAGATGGATACCGATCTAACACAGGGAATTGCCAGCATGTAGCGGGCAGCATAGTGGTACAGCGGTAGAGTTGCCTGAGGGTGTTATCTTTGGGCATGGGGCATTTTGGTCATCTTGGTCAGCGTGGATGTTGGGTCAAAGGTCCGTTATTGTCACATGCACCAAGGTACAGTTTAAATGTGATTTACCATACAGTCATACAAAAAAACAACAATGTACAGAACTACATGAAGATTAAACATAAAGTTAAATAGTCATCATAGCGGTGTGTGAGAATCCCCAGGCACACGGTGTAAGCGGAGACGCACAGCCATCAGTTCAAAGGGTCTATTCCCGAGCTGCGATAGCAATTTGTGAGGGGCAGCAAATGGAGGGCTTTGATTCAAGTGCAGGCACAATGGGTTAGTTAAACTTGGCATCATGTTCGGCATAAACAACAGTGTGGGCCAGGGAGCCGGTTCCAGAGCTATACTGGTCCACTTTCTAAAAGTGAACAACTTTTCCTTAAAGCACACGGCATTGTGGGTTCAGCATTGATGTGGATAGAGAACTGGCTGGCAAACAGGAAGCAAAGTGTAGGAGTAAACGGGTCCTTTTCACAATGGCAGGCAGTGACTAGTGGGGTACCGCAAGGCTCAGTGCTGGGACCCCAGCTATTTACAATATATATTAATGATCTGGATGAGGGAATTGAAGGCAATATCTCCAAGTTTGCGGATGACACTAAGCTGAGGGGCAGTGTTAGCTGTGAGGAGGATGCTAGGAGACTGCAAGGTGACTTGGATAGGCTGGGTGAGTGGGCAAATGTTTGGCAGATGCAGTATAATGTGGATAAATGTGAGGTTATCCATTTTGGTGGCAAAAACAGGAAAGCAGACTATTATCTAAATGGTGGCCGACTAGGAAAAGGGGAGATGCAGCGAGACCTGGGTGTCATGGTACACCAGTCATTGAAAGTAGGCATGCAGGTGCAGCAGGCAGTGAAGAAAGCAAATGGTATGTTAGCTTTCATAGCAAAAGGATTTGAGTATAGGAGCAGGGAGGTTCTACTGCAGTTGTACAGGGTCTTGGTGAGACCACACCTGGAGTTTTGGTCTCCAAATCTGAGGAAGGACATTATTGCCATAGAGGGAGTGCAGAGACGGTTCACCAGGCTGATTCCTGGGATGTCAGGACTGTCTTATGAAGAAAGACTGGATAGACTTGGTTTATACTCTCTACAATTTAGGAGATTGAGAGGGGATCTTATAGAAACCTACAAAATTCTTAAGGGGTTGGACAGGCTAGATGCAGGAAGATTGTTCCCGATGTTAGGGAAGTCCAGGACAAGGGGTCACAGCTTAAGGATAAAGGGGAAATCCTTTAAAACCGAGATGAGAAGAACTTTTTTCACACAGAGAGTGGTTAATCTCTGGAACTCTCTGCCACAGAGGGTAGTTGAGGCCAGTTCATTGGCTATATTTAAGAGGGAGTTAGATGTGGCCCTTGTGGCTAAGGGGATCAGGGGGTATGGAGAGAAGGCAGGTACGGGATACTGAGTTGGATGATCAGCCATGATCATATTGAATGGCGGTGCAGGCTCGAAGGGCCGAATGGCCTACTCCTGCACCTAATTTCTATGTTTCTATGTTTCTATGAGAGGTTGATCATGGGGCAAATCAACTCCTACCTCGACAAAAACCTGGACCCACTGCAGTTCGCTTACCGCCACAACAGATCAACGGTGGATACGATCTCGCTGGCCCTCCACTCCGCTCTGGACCACTTGGACAACAAAAACTCATATGTCAGGCTGTTATACATCGATTACAGCTCGGCATTTAACACAATCATCCCCACCAAGCTTGTTACCAAACTCGCAGAACTGGGTCTCTGCGCATCCCTCTGCAATTGGATCCTCGACTTCCTCATTCACAGACCACAGTCTGTTCGTATTGGTGGAAATGTATCAGCCTCGATAACAATCAGCACAGGACCACCTCAAGGCTGCGTGCTCAGCCCCCTGCTGTACTCACTCTATACTCATGACTGTGTAGCCAGTCACAGTGCGAACTCCATCATCAAGATCGCTGACGACACCACTGTTGTGGGGTGTATCACTGATGGGGATGAGTCAGAGTATAGACGAGAGATCGAGCAACTGTGCATATGGTGACAGTGCAATAACCTGGCCCTCAACACCAGCAAAACCAAGGAACTGATTGTGGACTTTGGAAGGAGTAGGAGGGGGACCCACAGCCCCATTTATATCAACGAGTCGATGGTTGAAAGGGTCAAGAGCTTCAAATTCCTGGGCGTGCACATCTCTGAAGATCTTTCCTGCTCTGAGAACACTAATGCAATTATCAGAAAGCTCATCAGCGTCTCTATTTCCTGAGAAGATTACGGAGAGTCGGTTTATCAAGGAAGACTCTCTCTAACTTCTACAGGTGCACAGTAGAGAGCATGCTGACCGGTTGCGTCATGGCTTGGTTCAGCAATTTGAGCGCCCTGGAGAGGTAAAGACTACAAAAAGTAGTAAACACGGCCCAGTCCATCATCGGCTCTGACCTTCCTTCCATCGAGGGGATTTATCACAGTCGCTGCCTCAAAAAGGCTGGCAGTATCATCAAAGACCCACACCATCCTGGCCACACACTGATCTCCCTGCTACCTTCAGGTAGAAGGTACAGGAGCCTGAAGACTGCAACAACCAGGTTCAGGAATAGCTACTTCCCCACAGCCATCAGGCTATTAAACCTGGCTCGGACAAAACTCTGATTATTAATCACCCATTTTCTGTTATTTGCACTTTATCAGTTTATTTATTCATGTGTGTATATATTTATATTATGGTATATGGACACACTTATCAGTTTTGTAGTAAATGCCTACTATGCTCTGTGTGCTGAAGCAAAGCAAGAATTTCATTGTCCTGTAGTCAAGTCAAGTCAAGTTTATTTGTCACATACACATACGAGATGTGCAGTGAAATGAAAGTGGCAATGCTCGTGGACTTTTGTGCAAAAGACAAACAACCAAACAAACTATAAACACAATCATAACACACATATTCTTTTACATAATAAATAATGGAAGGAAAAACTTTCAGTAGAGTTAGTCCCTGGTGAGATAGGCATTTACAGTCCGAATGGCCTCTGGGAAGATGGTCTCAGGGACACATGACAATAAACTCACTTGAACTTGAACAAACTTGTGCGGGGAGGGGCCCAACTGGGTAAACCTTCCCTTTGATCGTTACTCCAGCCATTTGTTTGATATCCTTATCCACTAGTCCTTCTATAACTCAGCCCATCCTGATTAACCTCTCCCACCCTCTGACCTGCCCTTCCCTCCCTCATTACCTCCCCTCTCCTCGCCCGTTGCATCTTGTCACTCACTCACAGCTCCTCGGTGTTTTCATCCTCTTGCTCCCCTGTACAGAAGTAAATCCAACAGTGGTCTTGAGTTTTCTCCACCATCCCTCCATAAACACTCTCCTTCCTTCCTTCAAAGGTTTACAGAAAACATCATTCACCTTTACTATGAGAACGATGCAAGTGTCCAGAGTGATACAGAACTTCAAGACTGGGTGAAGGAGATCTTCACCGAAGGATTATTGGCCAAGCAATCGTCAGGTACTCTTCAAATCTCGACGTGTTGATCAGAGTCGATCGACCGCTGTTGACATCCAGTCCTCATAAGGTCATCAGTGATAGGAGTAGAATTAGGCCATTCGGCACATCGTCAACTCCATCATTCAATCAGGACTGATCTATCTCTCCCTCCTAACCCCATTCTCCTGCCTTCTCCCCATTACTGCTGACACCCGCACTAATGAAAAATGTATCTCTCTGTCCTGTCACTGAGCTCTGGGGCAGACAATCAAGGAGGCCGTGCCCTCTAACTTCCTCCCCTCTCCCCTTATCCATGTGCCCTCTAGTTTTAGACTCCCCTACCCTGGGGAGAGATTGTGACCTCTCTATGCCTCTCATGGTTTTATAAACTCAGTTGGTTTTGTTTAGTTTACTATTGTCATGTGTACTGAGGTTGAGTGAAAAGCTTTTGTTTACATGCTATCCAGTCATAGTAAAGACTATACATGAATACAATCAGGCAGTACACAGATAAACGGGACATCACCCAGAGCAAAGATATAACATTGAATTCTGAGTCCGATTAAAGACAGTTCAAAGATCTCCAATGAGGTAGATGGGAGGTCATGACTGCACTCCAGTTGGTTGATGACCATCCAGTTGCCTAATTACAGCTGGGACGAAACTGCAAGGGGGTAAAACATTTTACAAGATATAACATTATATGCACTGAACCTGGGACAAATATTTAGTTTAGCTTGGAGTGACAACACGGAAACAGTCCCTTTGACGCACCGAGTCCGAGTCGGCCAGCGATCCCCGCACACTAGCACTATCCTACCATATACTAGGGACAATTTGCACTTCTACCAAGACAATTAAACTACATACCTGCACGTCTTTAGAGTGTGGGAGGAAGATCTGGGCGAAACCCCACGCTTTCACAGGGATAACGTACAAACTCCGCACAGACAGCACCTGTAGTGAGGATCGAACCCGGGTCTCTGGCACTGCAAGCACTGTAAGGCAGCAACTTTCCCGCTGCACCACCGTGCCGCCCCTATTGACAGAACTAGACCATGCCGTTAGCTTTGTGTTAGCGACTCTCTTCAGATATCCCCTTGAATTCTGGACAGGTACATGGATGTGCATGGATATAGATTACGTGCAGGCAAATAAATATTGATTTTTGCATCATGTTGAGTATAGACATTATTTGCTGAAGGACCTGCTACTGTGCTCTACTGTTCTATGTGATAGGAAATATGTTGTTGTTTTTTTTTGTTGTTTTTTTTTCATTTCTTGTTTTGTTTTGTTTATTTTATTAGAAGTTAATACAGCACAAAACAGTACAGTGGAACCTAATATTAGGTGCCAACTATGTAATACCGTAATCCATTCTATGTACAACCTCTAATTTTATGTTATGAGAAGGAAGTAAGCAAGACAAGAAAAATAAAACAATAGAAAGAGGAAAAAGTGGAAAAATAGATGGTAGAGAGTAGAAAAACGTGAAGTGTGTATATAAAAAATAAAAAAGAAAGAGAGAAAGTGGAAAGTAGAAATAGAAGAGAAGGCCCCTTAAAAGAGAATTTTTCAAATCTGTATTCGGAGATGTAGATCTATCCGCGTCATGAACTGAAATCAGCAATCTTTACGGTACTGCTGCATCACATGATTCCAAAAAGTCGATGAAAGCAGACCAACTCCTTAAGAATTGGTCATATTTATCTATTAGTCGGAGTCTCATTTCTTCAAGGCGTGCTATGTCCATCATATTCCTAATCCACATTTTAACAGTTGGTATGGTTGTATTTTTCCAAAATTTAAGTATCAATTTCTTTCCAATTATTAACCCATAATTAAAAAAAACATTTTGATCTTTATTTAAATTGGTATCTTCTCCTATTATTCCAAATATAATCCATTCCGTTTTGGGTTCTATTCTTGACTTGAAAAGCTTTGTAAATATATCAAATATATCACTCCAGAATTTATTCAACTTTGTACATCCCACAAATTAATGTGTTATATTAGCGTTTTGAAACAAACATTTATCGCATCTGGGAGAGACGTTTGGATAAAATTTATTCAACCTCGTGTTTGAATAATATAGTCTATGTAATAATTTGAATTGAATTAAATTATGTCTTGCATTAATAGAACAGTTATGTGTATTCATCAAATACTTTTCCCATCTATCCTTCGAGATCTTTATCATTAGCTCATGTTCCCAATCTTCCCTTAATGCTTCTGTTGAGGGTGATTCTCTATTTAATATATTATTATAAAAGTATGATATTAATTTTTGTGAATCAGCCTTAATATTCATTGCTTCTTCTAAAGGATCTAAAAATATAGTTTGAAATCTATGTGTATATTTCTTCATAAAGTCACATACCTGTATATATTTAAAATATTGATTATCCTTCAATTTAAATTTTAATTTTAATTGTTGAAATGATAACAGTTTGCCCACTTCATACATATCCCCTACTTTCTTAATCCCCAATCTATCCCATTGTTGATATGTGTTGTCGATGAGAGAAGGTTTGAATGCGGGGTTGTTCAATAGTGGGGTTAGTACTGATAAATTATTTAATTTCAAGGATACTTTTATTTGTTTCCAAATTCTTATTATATTGTGAATAATTGGGTTCTTCTTATATATTATACTATTCAATCTTATCGGTGAGAGCAGGATCGTTCCTATATCGTGCGGGTAGCACTCCTCTTTCTCCATTCTTATCCACTCCAACTGCGGAGTGGAACTATCCAGCCAGTACATTATGTTCTTAATATGCACTGCCCAGTAGTAATACAGAAAGTTAGGTAATGATAAACCCCCAACTTCTTTAGATTTGCACAAATGCTTTCGTTGAATTCTATGTGTTCTGTAGTCCCATATAAAATTAGTGATAGTGGAATCTAGTTTTTTGAAAAAATATTTTCGAATATATATTGGGATCGCTTGAAACAAATATATTAATTGTGGTAAGAAAGTCACTTTTATAGTGTTAATTCTACCTATCAATGAGAGCGGAAGCGTTTTCCAAAATTTAATCGTATCATTCAGTTTATTTAATAGTGGTATAAAATTGGCACTAAATAATGATTTGTGTCTTCTCGTAATTTGAATACCCAGATACTTGAATTTTCCTGTTGCAATTTTGAAGGGGAATTTTAGTAAGTGTCTCAAATCCTATGGTTTTAAAGACATAATTTCGCTTTTATTCCAATTTATTCTATATCCTGAAAAAGAGCCGAATTCCTCAATTAGTGTTAATAAGGTGGGTATACTCGTTTGTGCATTAGTAATATATAAAAGGATATCATCAGCATATAATTAAATTTTATTCTTTGAGTCCTTGGTGTTATATCCGTGAATATTCGGGTGATTTCTAATCCTTTCGGCCAGCGGTTCTATCATAAGGGCAAATAGCAATGGTGATAAGGCACACCCTTGCCTATTACCCCTTGATAAGTAAAATTTTGGAGATAGCATATTGTTAGTTAATATTCTTGACCTAGGTCTATCGTAAAGTAGTTTAATCCATCTAATAAAATTCTCTCTCGTATTAAATTTTTGGAGTACCTTGTATAAATACTGCCATTCTACTTGATCAAATGCCTTCTCTGCATCCAGCGTGACAACTGATATATCTTCATACTGTTCTATGTGATAGGAAATATGTTGTTAAGCTGGAAAGAGAGCAGAGAAGATATTCGACAATGTTGCCAGGACTAAAGTGTCTGAGCTATGGGAAGAGGTTGAACAGGTCAGGACCTTATTCCTCGGAGTGCAGGAAGTTGAGAAGCAATGTTGCAGAGGTGTAAAATATCATGAGGATAATAGATAGGTAAATGCAGTCTTGTACCCAGAGTAGGGGAATCAAGAACAGACAATATAGGTTGAAGGTGAGAGGGGAGAGATTTAATAGGAACCTGAAGGGGATTATTTTCTCTCACAGAGGGTGGTGGGATGCTGACACTGCTCGGCAGAGAGTTGATGCATTCATTGCTGCAGTTTGCATTCTACGTACCGAGTGCTTTGGTGGACTCCAGTTCATTCTTGTAACACCTCTGATCTTTCTCACTAGGCTTCCCTTCATCATTCCACTCCAAGACCGAACTCATCAAGTTCCTAACCATGGTCATCTTCACCTGTTCCGGACAGCACTCTTCAGTAAACGCTGGACAGGTCAGCTCGCATTTCACGCAATTGATGCTCCAAATGCAACACAATGCACTGGACTGTGAGCCACATAGCAGCAGCCTCCAGCACAGTCTGGAACCTGACCTCGGGTGCCGTTTGTGTGGAGTTTGCATGTTCTCCTTGTAACCACATGGGTTTCCTCTGGTGCTCCGGTTTCCCCCCACATCCCAAAGATGTGCAGATTTGTAGGTTAATTGGCCCTGTGTAAATTGTTCCCTAGTGTGTAGGGAGTGGATGAGAATGTAGGATAACATGGAGCTAGTGTGCACGGGTGATCGATGGTTGGCACGAACTCGATGGGGCGAAGGGCCTTCCATGCCGTGTCTCTAAACTAAAACTAATTCTGAATCCATAACCTTTATCAAACAATAGTTAAACTTGGACACTAATGATGCGTGCCCCCATCTCTTCCAATTCCTCAGTGCATGGCCCAGCCAACCAAGCCGAACATCACCTTTACACCATTTCATGAATCAACTCCAAGATGCCATTTCCCAACCCATCCTGCCACTTTGGTTGAACCCTGCAGAGGTTTCTGAACGTTTCCGTTTTTGTGTCCTTCACTTTGTGTTCTTCAATTATGTTCTTCCGACCCAAGTATAAATCTATCGATTACCTGCCCCCCACCCTTCCCCCCACTTTACCCCACCCTGGTTCCCTGGCACCTCCTGGTAACCCCAGGACATACGATACCATAAAACTTCATTCATCCCCGAAGAGAAATTGGTCTGCCCACAGTCACAACACACCAGGTAGACAAAAACTTGAAATTAGAAGTGAAGACAAAAAGAAAAAGACAAGCGACTCTTGGCCGGCTGCCGTGTGCAACAGCGCCTTCACCGGAACAAATGAATAACAAACAAACACAGACATATTCCCTGACCGGACTGGGGAGGGAAGGGGAAGGTGGGACGGACAGGGCTGGGGAGGGGACGGTGGGACGGACAGGGCTGTGGAGGGGACGGTGGGATGGACTGGGGAGGGGAGAGTGATGGGATTGCAACTGGACCTGGTCCACTCACATCCATTCCTTCCTGTTTTTAGACTTGACCCAAAACTATCACTCTGTGACGTATCTGGTGTGCAGCCAAGATATGGCTCCACTGCTGAACCTGGTCAAAGTATAGAGTCATAGAGTCATAGATTAATACAGTGTGGAAACTGGCCCTTCGGCCCATCTCGCCCATACCGACCAACAATGTCCCAGCTACCCTAGACCCACTTGCCTGTGCTTGGTCCATATCTCTCCAAACTTGTCCTATCCATGTACCTGCCCAACTGTTTCTTCAATGATAGGATAGTCCCAGCCTCAACTACCTCCTCTGGCAGCTTGTTCCATGCTCCCACCACCCTCTGTGTGAAATAGTTACCTCTCAGATTCCTTTTAAATCTTTTCCCCTTCACCTTGAACCTATGTCCTCTGGTCTTTGATTGCACTACACTGGGTAAAAGATTACCCAAACTATTCCTCTCATGATTTTGTATACCCAATCTGTTAAAGTTCTCTGTCTGAAGAAGATGTTGGTGAGGCCAAACCTGGAGTATTGTGTTTAGTTTTGGTCACCCTGCTATAGGAAGCACATTGTTCATCTAGATAGAGTGCAGAGAAGATTTACAAGGATGTTGCCGGGACTTGAGGGCCTGAGCTAGAGGGAGAGGCTAGGACTTTATTCCTTGGAGTGCAGGTGTTTAAGGAGATGCGAGGAATAGATAGGGTGAATGCATAGTCTTTTACTCAGAGTTGGGGAATCAAGAACCAGAGGGATTGGGTTTGAGGTGAGGGGAAACTTTTTCACACAGTGTGTGGTGAGTGTATGGAAAGACACTTAGACTGATACATGGATAGGGGAGATTTAGAGGGATAGGGGCCAAATGCAGGCATGTGGGAATAGCGTAGATGGGGTATCTTTGTTGGCATGTGCAATTCAGGCTGAATGTCCTGTTTCCATGCTATATGTCTATGACTATGGGTCCTAACTTTAAACGTGGTCTGTCCATTCCCTCCTCAGTTGCTGCCTGACCACTGAGTACCTCGAGGACTCTATTGTTTTCCCCAGATTCCCACATTTGCATTCTACTGTGTTTGTTTCCCTAGTATGACTGGGCCTTCTGTGTACAAAACTACCCGTCCATGATGGGGAAGCCGGCACCGACCAAAAAGGACCAAGTCACCGAAGCAGATATTGCCGACACTTTCCCCAAGGGAATTAAAAAAATAAAAGTGATTACAGCCACCTATCTGCTCAGTCAACCAGCCCCCATTAACGTAAGTAGCAGAAAAACTGATCAGCCGAATGGAGAAATGTTGCACTAAAAGAATAAGAGTTGTATCTCTATGTCTCTGGCATTTCTTCTGTTCGTGTGTGTGTGTGTCTACATGTGTGTATGTGTCTCCCAGTGTATGACTGCCTGTCAGTCTGTATGTCTGTCTGTCTGTCTATGTATTTTTATGTGTGTCTTAAGTGTGCCTGTCTGCGTATATGTCTGCATGTGTGTGTGCACCTGTGTATCTATATGTGTATTTGTCAGTGTGTGTGCACGTATGACATAGAAACATAGAAATTAGGTGCAGGAGTTGGCCATTTGGCCCTTCGAGCCTGCACCGCCATTCAATATGATCATGGCTGATCATCCAACTCAGTATCCCGTACCTGCCTTCTCTCCATACCCCCTGATCCCCTTAGCCACAAGGGCCACATCTAACTCCCTCTTAAATATAGCCAATGAACTGGCCTCAACTACCCTCTGTGGCAGAGAGTTCCAGAGATTCACCACTCTCTGCGTGAAAAAAGTTCTTCTCATCTCGGTTTTAAAGGATTTCCCCTTTATCCTTAAGCTGTGACCCCTTGTCCTGGACTTCCCTAACATCGGGACCAATCTTCCTGCATCTAGCCTGTCCAACCCCTTAAGAATTTTGTAAGTTTCTATAAGATCCCCTCTCAATCTTCTAAATTCTAGAGAGTATAAACCAAGTCTATCCAGTCTTTCTTCATAAGACAGTCCTGACATCCCAGGAATCAGTCTGGTGAACCGTCTCTGCACTCCCTCTATGGCAATAATGTCCTTCCTCAGATTTGGAGAACAAAACTGTACGCAAATACACACCATATGTGTCAGTGTGTGAGTGTCAGTGTATATATGCTCGTGTGCTTCAGTGTCTACCTGACTGTGTAAATGTTTTTGTGTATGTCTGTGTTTGGTGTCAGTAGGGTGGTGTGTGCATCAGTGTGCATGTGTTTACTTGTGTGTCCGTATCTACCTTGTGTCTGTGTCTCTATGATTTTCTGTGGCTATGTGTATGTGTGTGCACATTTGTCAATGTGTGTGCGGGTGTGTGTATGTGTGTGTGAGTGCACGTTTGTGTGTGTACCAAGGCCAGAACCACGCTCTGTGTATATGTGTGTGTGTGTACTGAGCTGTTGCCCTGGTTTGATCAGGACACCCGTCTCTTCACTCCCTGCAGACCAAGCTGGGCACGTACGTGGAGGAGCGCTTCACTGAGCTGGTGGCAAGAGCGCACATCACAGACTTCCAGAAAGCCCTGCTGCAGATCGAGCAGGAGATTACAAAGAGGAACCAGGACCTTTCTCCGGCCTACACCTATCTCCTGCCCAGTTTGATCGACAATAGTGTGGCAGTCTAACCACGACATTGCACCGTCATCAAACTGATTCACGCTTTGCGTCAAGATTAAAATTATAACTGCAAAACTTTCATTGCCAATTTAAACTAGCCAATCTCTCCCGCCCTCTGATCCTCACCGCACACACTGTAGTGGCAGATTTTTTAAATCTTTCAGGAAATTAACTACCTCGCCTCTAATTGGGTGAGACGGGATAAGGGGAATATCTTCGGTACGCATGCAAGCTGCCTCAGAGATTCTCCTTTCATAAAGCTTCAGCACACAGTCTTTTAATGAATATTTTCTTTATGGTAGATATAAAACAGTAAGATACATCCAAGGTTTTTCCGACTTGTTCCGGCAATCTTCTTCGAACTCCAGCTCATTACTTCAGATACTAGTAAACTACACGCGTCTCCATGCTTCACATGATCTTGACATGTGGCTCGACATGCTCAACCTGTGGCTTGGCCACCTCGCTCAGAGCCCCCCTCCGCCACATGTGTGCCGAGGATTTTTCCCGTCGATGAAAAATGACAGAGATATTAATGGTTTTACAAAATTCACCATTCTCTCTGCTGCCCCTGCTGGAGGGAGGGGGAGGGACCATAAACCAGGAAGTGGTGTGCCTCAATTAGTCTCTGCAAGATGGAGCTCTGTCCATTAGTCTCTGTCATTCTGAGCTGTGAATGACACTGAACAAATGTGTACATCACTTTGAGTACCCTTAATGTGGTTTGAAAATGAATATATGGTTAGTTTGAAGTAAAAAAACCACTGCCTGCGAATGGTTGTTTGGGTTGAAGTAATAAGGCTCTCTCTCTCTTACACATCCTCTCTCCTCCCCTCTCACCTCTCCCTCCTCTCTCCTCTCCACTCCACCTACTCTCCTCCCCCTCCATCCCCTCTCTCCCTCCTCTAAACCCCCTCCACACCCCCTACCCTCTTCCCTCCCCCTTTCCCACCTCTCCCCCTCACCACCCTCTCAGCACCCCCCTCTCTTTGTCACCCTCTCTCTCTCCTTCCCTCCTCCCCCACCTTTCCCCCCTCACCCACCCTCCCTCTTCTCCACCCCCCTATCCCTCTTGCCCCCCTCTCTGCGTCTCTCTCTTTCTGTGTCTCTGCCCCTTCTCTCTCTGCCCTCACTCTCTACCCCCATGCCCCCCCCCCTCTCTAGATGTGACTGCAAGTTGGGGGCTATGCGGCAGTAGATAGGGTGGTTATGGGGTAAAAGGAGCAAATTAATAATATTAATATAATATCAAGGGGGGTAATTAGCGTGAGTGCGGGGGGATAGTTAGTGTGTGTGACGCTGCATGCCGCCTCCCCCCCCCCCCCCCCCCACCGCACGTTGGGGGAACAGACCCAACGGGTCTGCACTTGGTCTAGTAATGTTTAAAAGGCACGTGGATAGGCAAGTTTTAGAGGGATAAGGTGCAAACATAGGCAAGTGGGACCAGGGTAGACGAGGCATGTTGGTTAGCATGTAATTGGGCCGAAGGGCCTGTTTCTGTGCCGTGTGTCTGTATTCTGCCATTACCTGCTTTGCAGACAAAACTTTCCACACATGTGCCTTTCAGATGCTCTTTTTTACCCCCGTTTCTCCTCTGTCATATTTGATCTTCTCCACCGAGAGTGCCCTAGATCCAGTTCTCACGTCCTCTGCTCTCGGTCAGATCAAGGAGACTGTTCATTTTGCTCCACCAGTCTCCCATTGAATAAAACCTCCCTCTCAGTGAAGAGTGAAACTCTTCCTCACTCCACTGCACGAAATGAGGTCTCCTCTCCGCTGGAGAAACCAGGCAGACCTGCTGACTTATGGTTTTATGTGACTCGACCTCTTGATCCAATCTGGGGCTTTGATCAATTCACACCCTGAAGACCATGTTCATCAGACACAGGAACAGAATTAGGCCATTCAGCCCATCGAGTCTGCTCCACCATTCGATGGTGGCTGATCGATCTTTCCTACCTTCTCCCCGTAACCTTTGATGTCCTTACTGATCAATACTGAAGGCTGTTTTTTTTCTTGCTCATTGTTGCTCAGTTGCTAATCAGCAACATTCCCACTCTGCCTGCAAGGAGGAACATGCTTGCTTTTCCCTCCCCCATGCATTGTCTCTCCTTCTCCAAAAATGGTTATTTTTTTATTGATTAAAATGAAATATAAATTCCAAAGTTGCCTTTCATTCTGAATGTTGTCTAAAGCTTGTAACTGCTACACCATGGAGGTGCATGCTTAATGTTCTCGTCAGGAACTGGGAATAAAATTGCATAAAACAAAACTACCTGTTCTGTTGGCATTTGTGTAAACAGAATTGATACAGGCGCACGAGTTAAGTAAGATCCTTAAATTGACACAGTGCGACATGTTAATGTGGAAAATACTGGACACATGCTTACCGGAATATTGCATTAGATGGTAGATCTCATCCAGCATTCCTCAATAGAGATACTTAAAGTAGGTAGGAAGTAACTGCAGATGCTTGTTTACACGGAAGGTAGTCACAAAATGCTAGAGTTGGCTGACAAGAGAAGTTAGGGATAGAATAAAACTAAAGGAAAAGATGTATAACATGGCAAAGAGAAGCCGGAAGCCAGAGGATTGGGGAAACTTCCATATGGGCAACAAGGAAATGGCAGAAGAGTTGAATAGGTACTTCGGATCTGTCTTCACTAAGGAAGGCACAAACAATCTCTCAGATGTACTGGAGGACAGAGGATCTAAGGAGGTAGAGGAACTGAAAGAAATTTTCATTAGGCGGGAAATAGTATTGGGTCGGCTAATGGGACTGAAGGATGATGAATCCCCTGGGCCTGATGGTCTGCATCCCAGGGTCCTCAGGGAGGTGGCTCTAGAAATAGTGGACGCATTCGTGATCATTTTCCAATGTTCTATAGATTCAGGATCAGTTCCTGTGGATTGGAGGATAGCTAATGTTATCCCACTTTTCAAGAAAGGAGCGAGAGAGAAAACGGGGAATTACAGACCAGTTAGCCTGACTTCGGTGGTGGGAAAGATACTGGAGTCAATTATTAAAGAGGTAATAATGGGGCATTTGGATAGCAGTAAAAGGATTAGTCCAAATTAACATGGACTTAAGAAAGGGAAATCATGCTTGACTAATATTCTGGAATTTTTTGAGGATGTGACAAGTAAAATGGATGAAGGGGTGCCAGTGGATGTAGTGTATCTAGACTTTCAGAAATCCTTTGATAAGATCCCGCACGGTAGACTGGTGACTAAAATTAGAGCACATGGTATTGGGTGTAGGGCGTTGACATGGATAGAAAATTGGTTGGCAGACCCGAAGCAAAGAGTAGGAGTGAACGGGTCCTTTTCAGAATGGCAGGCAGTGGCGAATGGAGTGCTGCAAGCCTCGGTGTTGGGGCTGCAGCTGTTTACCATTTTTTTAATGATTTGGAAGAGGAAATTAGGAGCAACACTAGCAAGTTTGCGGATGACACAAAGCTGGGTGGCAGTGTGAACTGTGAAGAGGATGTTAGGATGTTGCAGTGTGACCTGGACAGGTTGAGTGAGTGGGCAGATGCATGGCAGATGCAGTATAATATAGATAAATGTGAGGTTATACACTTTGGCGGCAAAAACAAGGGGGCAGATTATTATCTCAATGGGGTTAGGTTAGGTAAAGGGGGAGATGCAGTGAGACCTGGGCGTCCTTGTACAGCGGTCACTGAAAGTTGGCGTGCAGGTACAGGAGGCAGTGAAGAAAGCTAACGGACTGTTGGTCTTCATAACAAGAGGATTTCAGTATAGAAGTTCTTCTGCAGTTGTATAGGGCTCTGGTGAGACCACATCTGGAGTATTGTGTACAGTTTTGGTCACCTAATTTGAGGAAGGACATCCTTGTGATTGAAGCAGTGCAGCGTAGGTTCACGAGATTGATCCCTGGGATGGCGGGACTGTCATATGAGGAAAGATTGAAAAGATTAGGCTTGTATTCACTGGAGTTTATAAGGACGAGGGGGGTTGTGATAGAAACATATAAAATTATAAAGGGACTGGACAAGCTAGATGCAGGAAAAATGTTCCCAATGTTGGGCGAGACCAGAACCAGGGGCCACAGCCTTAGAATAAAGGGGAGGTCATTTAAGACCGAGGTGAGAAAACAGTTTTTCACCCAGAGAGTTGTGAATTTATGGAATTCCCTGCCACAGAGGGCAGTGGAGGTCAAATCACTGGATGGGTTTATGAGAGAGTTAGATAGAGCTCTAGTGGCTAGTGGAGTCGAGGGGTATGGGGAGAAGGCAGGCATGGGTTATTGATAGTGGACAATCAGCGATGATCACAATGAATGGCAGTGCTGGCTCGAAGGGCCGAATGGCCTCCTCCTGCGCCTATTTTCTATGTTTCTATGGGTGGTGAGACATGGAATGCATTGCCATGGGTGTTAGTGGAGGCAGATAATACAGTGGTGGTTAAGAGGCACATGGAAGTGCAGGAATAGAGGGATATGGATCATGAACAGGGAAATTAGATCAATTTAACTTGGCATCATGTTCAGCACACATTTTGTCCCATTCCAAAGCTGTACATTTCTGTCGCAAGTAACCATATAACCATAACACCACGGAAACAGGCCATCTCGGCCCTTCTAGTCCGTGCCGAACACTTACTCTCACCTAGTCCCATCTGCCTACACTCAGACCATAACCCTCCATTCCTTTCTTGTCCATATACTTACCCAATTTATTTTTAAATGATAAAATCGAACCAGCCTCCACCACTTTCACTGGAAGTTCATTCCACACAGCTACCACTCTCTGAGTAAAGAAGTTCCCCATCATGTTATCCCTAAACTTCTGTCCCTTAATTCGCAAATCATGTCCTCTTGTTTAAATCTTATAACCATATAACAATTACAGCACGGAAACAGGCCATCTCGGCCCTACAAGTCCGTGCCGAACAATTTTTTTTCCCCTTAGTCCCACCTGCCTGCACTCATACCATAACCCTCCATTCCCTTCTCATCCATATGCCTATCCAATTTATTTTTAAATGATACCAATGAACCTGCCTCCACCACTTCCACTGGAAGCTCATTCCACACCGCTACCACTCTCTGAGTAAAGAAGTTCCCCCTCATATTACCCCTAAACTTCTGTCCCTTAATTCTGAAGTCATGTCCTCTTGTTTGAATCTTCCCTATTCTCAAAGGAAAAAGCTTGTCCACATCAACTCTGTCTATCCCTCTCATCATTTTAAAGACCTCTATCAGGTCCCCCCTTTAACCTTCTGCGCTCCAGAGAATAAAGACCTAACTTATTCAACCTATCTCTGTAACTTAGTTGTTGAAACCCAGGCAACATTCTAGTAAATCTCCTCTGTACTCTCTCTATTTTGTTGACATCCTTCCTATAATTGGGCGACCAAAAATTGTACACCATACTCCAGATTTGGTCTCACCAATGCCTTGTACAATTTTAACATTACATCCCAGCTTCTATACTCAATGCTCTGATCTATAAAGGCTAGCATACCAAAAGCTTTCTTTACCACCCTATCTATATGAGATTCCACCTTCAAGGAACTATGCACGGTTATACCCAGATCCCTCTGTTCAATTGTATTCTTCAATTCCCTACCATTTACCATGTACGTCCTATTTTGATTTGTCCTGCCAAGGTGTAGCACCTCACATTTATCAGCATTAAACTCCATCTGCCATCATTCAGCCCATTTTTCCAAATGGCCTAAATCACTCTGTAGACTTTGGAAATCCTCTTCATTATCCACAACACCCCCTATCTTGGTATAATCTGCATACTTACTAATCCAATTTACCACACCTTCATCCAGATCATTGATGTACATGACAAACAACAAAGGACCCAACACAGATCCCCGAGGCACCCCACTGGTCACCTGCCTCCAACCCGATAAACAGCCATCCACCATTACCCTCTGGCTTCTCCCATTCAGCCACTGTTGAATCCATCTTGCTATTCCTGAATTTATACCCAACAGTTGAACCTTCTTAACCAACCTTCCATGAGGAACCTTGTCAAAGGCCTTACTAAAGTCCATATAGACAACATCCACTGCTTTACCCTCGTCAATTTCCCTAGTAACCTCTTCAAAAAATTCAAGAAGATTAGTCAAACATGACCTTCCAGGCACAAATCCATGTTGACTGTTCCTAATCAGACCCTGTTTATCTAGATGTTTATATATATTATCTCTAAGTATCTTTTCCATTAATTTGCCCACCACTGAAGTCAAACTAACAGGTCTATAATTGCTAGGTTTACTCTTAGAAATCTTCCCTACTCTCAATGGAACAAGCTTATCCACATCCTCTGTCTATCCATATCATCATATTAAAGACCTCTATCAATTCCCCCCCTTAACATTCTGTGCTCCAAAGAATAAAGACGTAACTTGTTCAACCTTTCTCTGTAACTTATTTGTTGAAACCCAGGCAACATTCTAATAAATCTACTATAAATCTAAATTCTAATAAATCTCCTCTGTACTCTCTCTATTTTGTTGACATCTTTCCTATAATTTGGCAAACTAAACGGTGCACCATACTCCAGAATTGGACTCACCAATGCCTTGTACAATTTTAACATTACATCCCAACTTCTATACTCAATGCTCTGATTTATAAAGGCCAGCACACCAAGAGCTTTCTTTACCACCCTATCTATGTAACGGGTATAGCTTGGACCCAATAGCAGCACAGAATCAGGCAGGTATAATTGGTAATGAACCTTATTACGATACTGTAACACAGAGTAACACAGTGTAACACTCTGTGTAACACAGAGTAACACAGGAATGGGTACACCATACTCACAGAGGCTCAGGGTTGAGCGAGGGTTCCGAAGAGGGGCAGGCAGGAGACGTAGTCGGGGTAGCGGAAGATCCGGTAACCAGGAGATCCAACACACGATGCAAACAAACCAGCGAGGGACAGACGAAAGGAGAGTCGAAGCCAGGCAGGAAGTCGAGGAGCCGTTGCAGGAATACACCAAACAGCCCAGGAGAGAGGCAGACAGAAACCAGGAGGTCGGGGACAGAAGGCGGAGGTGATATCCGTGAAGACGACAGGACGGAATGGTCAGGGGCAGGCAGGTTCGAATCCGTGTAGGCAGTCGGGAAATCGCTGGATAATCTTGCATGAATGCTGAGAACAATCTTGCACTGTGTGCACGGTGAGGAGAGTCTATATACCGGGTTAATAGGTGATTAGAGGCAACTGAGTGCAACAGGTGAGGAGAGTTGGGCTGATGAGAGGGGAGTGGCAGGTGAGGAGAAGGAGGGACTGGTGGATGAGAATGAGTACAGACTGTGACTGAACCCCCCCCCCCCCCCCCCCCCCCCCCCCCCCCCCCCCCCCCCCCCCCCCAGGGAGGCTCCTGACGTCCCAAAACAAAAAAAACAATAAAGAGAATAAACCCAATCCCACGCATAGTTGGTGGGAGAGGGGACCGGAGAGGGCTAATATTCGTCCGAGACTCCATGTCCGCATCCTCCTCCATGGCATCAGAGGAAAGCTCCGTCTCGAGGGACTGGGTGCCTCAGACGAAGATGGGACGAGTTTCAGGGGCGGCGAACCCCTCTAGGAGTGGCGGACTTGGACTCTCCTCTGGGACCCTGTAAAACTCCCTGATGAGGGAGGCGTCCAGGATATGTGAGCAGGAACCCAAGACCTCTCCTCTGGACCGTAACCCTCGACGGTATTGGAGACCCCTTCCCGCGACGGCGGGAGCGCAGGAGGCGGTGCACCGTAAATGCGGGGCCTCCGTCGATGAGATGAGGAGGTGGAGGAGGAGGGACTGCGGGGACCAGGGAGCTCTCCCGGACTGGCTTTACTCTGGACACGTGGAACGTAGGATGGACCCGCATGGAACGAGGCAACTTGAGCCTCACAGGCGCTGGGTTGATGACCTTCTGGATCTCAAAGGGACCGATGAACTTGGGTGCCAACTTCTTGGACTCGACCCTCAAGGGAAGGTCCCGGGTCGACAGCCACACCTTCTGGCCCGCGAGGTAGGTGGGGGCCTGGGTGCGGTGATGGTTGGCAGCCGTGGCGTAACGGTCCACGGAGCGGAGAAGAGCCGCCCTGGTTTGGGTCCACGTCCTGCGGCAGCGACGAATGAAGGCCTGGACGGACGGGCAGGAAACCTCTTTCTCCAGCACCGGGAACAGTGGAGGCTGGAACCCGTAGGCACACTGGAAAGGGGGGAGCCCAGTGGCTGAGCTTGTCAGGGTGTTGTGGGCGTACTCCACCCACAACAACTGCTGGGACCAGGAGGAGGGATGCTTGGACACCATACACCGCAGCGCCGTCTCCATCTCCTGATTCTTCCGTTCAGTTTGGCCGTTGGACTGGGGATGAAATCCGGACGTCAGACTCACGGTGGCCCCCACAAGCGTGCAGAACTCCCTCCAGAACACAGAGGCAAACTGGGGGCCCCGGTCGGAGACCACATCGACGGGGAGACCATGGAGCCTGAAGATGTGGAGTAACATGAGCTCGGCAGTTTCCTTGGCTGACGGAAGCTTGGGCAGGGGCACGAAGTGAGCCATCTTGCTAAATCTATCGACCACGGTCAGGATGGTGGTGTGACCACTGGATGGTGGCAGGCCGGTAACGAAGTCCAGGGAGATGTGGGACCATGGTCGATGGGGGACAGGCAGTGGAAGCAGATGACCCGCAGGAGCTTGGTGTGAGACCTTGTGCTGGTTGCAAATGGGACAGGCGTTGACAAACTCCCGAGTGTCCTCCTCCAGCGATGCCCACTAGAACCTCCGTAGCACCATCTCCTTGGTCCGCTGAATGCCTGGATGACAGGTGAGTCGAGAGCTGTGGGTCCACTGAAGGACGTCGGACCGCAGGGCAGAAACCACAAACAGGCGATCAGGAGGGCATGCGCTGGGTCCCGGCTGGTTCTCCAAGGCCGCCTTGACCTTCTCCTCCACTTCCCAGGTGAGGGAGGCAACCCTGTGCGAGGACGGGAGGATGGTCTTGGGGCCAGAGGCAGGCTCCTCCTTCGCCAAGAACTGCCGAGAGAGGGCATCGGGTTTCACGTTGCGGGACCCAGGTCGGTAGGAGAGGGAGAAGTTGAAGCGGGTGAGGAAGAGAGACCAGCGGGCCTGACGAGAGTTGAGCCTCTTGGCTGACTGGAGGTATTCAAGGTTCTTGTGGTCAGTCCAAACCAAGAAGGGCTGCTCGGTTCCCTCCAGCCATTGACGCCATTCCTCCAGCGCCAACTTAACCGCCAACAGTTCTCGGTTGCCAATGTCATAATTCCTCTCAGCAGGGGTCAGGCGTCGGGAGAAGAAGGCGCATGGATGGAGCTTCTGGTCCCCGGCAGCCCGCTGGAACAGAACAGCTCCCACCCCCACGTCGGAGGCGTCCACCTCCACCACGAACTGTCTCTCCGAGTCCGGAACTTGGAGGATGGGGACGGATGTAAACCGTGTCTTGAGTGTCTGAAAAGCTTCGTCGGCCGAGGCAGACCACCGGAACGGAACCTTGGAGGAGGTGAGTGCTGTGAGGGGTGTGGCCACAGTACTGTAGCCACGGATGAACCGTCGGTAAAAATTGGCGAACCCCAGGAACATTTGGTGCTGCTTGCGGGAGTCAGGAACAGGCCAGGTGGTGACAGCAGAGACCTTGGCGGGGTCCATCTTAATGTTCCCTTGGCCAACGATGTATCCTAGGAAGGAGACTGACGGGGAGTGAAACTCGCACTTCTCAGCGTTAACGGAGAGCGAGTTCTCCAGGAGCCGATGTAGAACTGCCTGGATGTGGTGTACGTGTTCCTCATTGGTCCGTGAAAAGATGAGGATGTCATCAATATAGACAAACACGCACTTGTTCAACTGGGGAGACTTTAAACTAGTATGGTTGGGGGGAGGGACTCAAATTGGGAAAGCTAGCAGGCAGTGTGTGAGGCAGGAGGCAGAGAATGGTAGCACTCTGACCCAAAATGTAGGGGAGAGAGAAGAAAAAGACAGAGAATAAGAGAATAAGAGAGGGTGGGTTTCTTAAATGTGTATATTTTAATGCTAGGAGAATTGTAAGAAAGGTTGATGAACTTAGAGCCTGGATTGACACCTGGAAGTATGATGTTGTGGCGATCAGTGAAACATGGTTGCAGGAGGGCTGTGATTGGAAACTAAATATTCCAGGATTTTGTTGCTTTAGGTGTGATAGAATTGGAGGGGCAAGAGGTGGAGGTGTTGCATTGCTTATCAGGGAAGATATTACAGCAATGCTTTGGCAGGATAGATTAGAGGGCTCGTCTAGGGATGCTATTTGGGTGGAACTGAGAAATGGGAAAGGGGTAGCAACACTTATAGGGGTGTACTATAGACCGCCAAATGGAGAGTGAGAATTGGAAGAGCAAATATGTAAGGAGATTGCAGATATTAATAGTAAGCACAATGTAGTGATTATGGGAGATTTCAATTTTCCACACATAGACTGGGAAACACATTCTGTAAATGGGCTGGATGGGTTGGAGTTTGTAAAATGTGTGCAGGATAGTTTTTTGCAGCAATACATAAGTACCTACTAGAGAAGGGGCGGTGCTGGACCTCCTGTTAGGAAATGAGACGGGTCAGGTGGCAGAGGTATGCATTGGGGAACAGTTCGGGACCAGTGATCACAATACAATTAGTTTCAATATAATTATGGAGATGGGCAGAACTGGACCTAGGGTTGAGATTTTTGATTGGAGAAAGGCTAACTTTGAGGAGATGTGAAAGGATTTAAAAGGAGTAAATTGGGACAGTTTGTTTTATGGGAAAGATGTGGAAGAGAAATGGAGGACATTTAAAGGTGAAATTTTAAGAGAACAGAATTTTATGTCCCTGTTCGGTTGAAAGGAAATAGTAAAAATTGGAAAGAGCCATGGTTTTCAAGGGAAATTGGACACTTGGTTTGGAAAACGAGAGAGATCTACTATAATTATAGGCAGCATGGAGTAAACGAGGTGCTTGAGAAGTATAAAGAATGTAAAAAGAATCTTAAGAAAGAAATTAGAAAAGCTAAAAGATATGAGGTTGCTTTGGCAAGTAAGGTGAAAGTAAATCCAAAGGGTTTCTACAGCTATATTAATAGCAAAAGGATAACGAGGGATAAAATTGGTCCATTAGAGAGTCAGAGTGGACAGCTACCTGCAGAGCCAAAAGAGATGGGGGAGATATTGAACAATTTTTTTTTTTTCCTTCGGTATTCACCAAGGAGAAGGATATTGAATTATGTGAGGTAAGGGAAACAAGTAGAGTAGCTATGGAAACTATGAGATTCAAAGAAGAGGAAATACTGACACATTTGAGAAATATAAAAGTGGATAAGTCTCCGGGTCTGGACAGGATATTCCCTAGGACATTGAGGGAAGTTAGTGTAGAAATAGCAGGGGCTATGACAGAAATATTTCAAATGTCATTAGAAACGGGAATAGTGCCGGAGGATTGGCGTACTGCGCATTGTTTAAAAAGGGGTCTAAGAGTAAACCTAGCAATTATAGACCTGTTAGTTTGACGTCAGTGGTGGGCAAATTAATGGAAAGGATACTTAGAGATAATATATAAGAGCATCTGGGCAAACAGGGTCTGATTAGGAACAGTCAACATGGATTTGTGCCTGGAAGGTCATGTTTGACTAATCTTCTTGAATTTTTTGAAGAGGTTACTCGGGAAATTGATGAGGGTAAAGCAATGGATGTTGTCTATATGGACTTCAGTAAGGCCTTTGACAAGGTTCCTCATGGAAGGTTGGTTAAGAAGGTTCAATGTTTGGGGATTAATGGAGGAGTAGCAAGATGGATTCAACAGTGGCTGAATGGGAGATGCCAGAGAGTAATGGTGGATGGTTGTTTGTCAGGTTGGAGGTCCAGTGACTAGTGGGGTGCCACAGGGATCTGTATTGGGTCCTTTGTTGTTTGTCATGTACATCAATGATCTGGATGATGGTGTGGTAAATTGGATTAGTAAGTATGCAGATGATACTAAGATAGGTGGGGTTGTGGATAATGAAGTAGATTTTCAAAGTCTACAGAGAGATTTATGCCAGTTGGAAGAGTGGGCTGAAAGAGTGGGCAGATGGAGTTTAATGCTGATAAGTGTGAGGTGCTACATCTTGGCAGGACAAACGAAAATAGGACGTACGTGGTAAATGGTAGGGAATTGAAGAATGCAGGTGAACAGAGGGATCTGGGAATAACAGTGCACAGTTCCCTGAAAGTGGAATCTCATGTAGATAGGGTGGTAAAGAAAGCTTTTGGTGTGCTGGCCTTTATAAATCAGAGCATTGAGTATAGAAGTTGGGATGTAATGTTAAAATTGTACAAGGCATTGGTGAGGCCAATTTTGGAGTATGGTGTACAATTTTGGTCGCCTAGTTATAGAAAGGATGTCAACAAAATAGAGAGAGTACAGAGGAGATTTACTAGAATGTTGCCTGGGTTTCAGCAACTAAGTTACAGAGAAAGGTTAAACAAGTTAGGGCTTTATTCTTTGGAGCGCAGAAGGTTAAGGGGGGGGGGGGCTTGATAGAGGTCTTTAAAATGATGAGAGGGATAGACAGAGTTGACGTGCATAAGCTTTTCCCACTGAGAGGAGGGAAGATTCAATCAAGGGGACATGACTTGAGAATTAAGGGACAGAAGTTTAGGCATAACATGAGGGGGAACATCTTTACTCAGAGAGTGGTGGCTGTGTGGAATGAGCTTCCAGTGAAGGTGGTGGAGGCAGGTTCGTTTTTATCATTTAAAAATAAATTGGATAGTTATATGGACGGTAAAGGTATGTAGGGTTATGGTCTGAGCGCAGGTATATGGGACTAGGGGAGATTATGTGTTCGGCACGGACTAGAAGGGTCGAGATGGCCTGTTTCCGTGCTGTAATTGTTATATCTGTGTGGTCCCAGATGTCTCTGTCCCTCTTGCCTCCAAGGCATGCCTGTTATCAATTCAGATAAAGAGTTCATGATGTCAAACTGGTACTAATTAGTATAACCAGGAATCGTTGGTCAACTTCGACTGTGGAGATGCACTAAAGATAAACCGTGTTATTGTCCCAAGTAAAGATCTTTCCATCAGAACCTGCCCCGATTAATTTAGTTAGAGCTGAACCAGGGAAAGCAGATGCAGAGCAGGAGCATTGAAACAGACCACCCTCAGACTATCTTTGATTGGACTTTGCTGACGTTACCTTGCACTAAACGTTATTCCCTTATCATGTATCCATACACTGTAAATGGCACGATTGTAATCATGTATTGTCTTTCCGCTGAATGGTTAGCAGTAAACAAAAGCTTTTCACTCCACCTCAGTACATGGGACAATAAGCTAAATTCCAGACTAATTAAATTAAAATCCTATGTATCCACGATGGGTTTTGAACCCTTGCCTCCAGCTCGATAAACCAATAAACTGTCGGTAAAATGAAACATAGAAACATAGAAACATAGAAATTAGGTGCAGGAGTAGGCCATTCGGCCCTTCGAGCCTGCACCGCCATTCAATATGATCATGGCTGATCATCCAACTCAGTATCCCGTACCTGCCTTCTCTCCATACCCCCTGATCCCCTTAGCCACAAGGGCCACATCTAACTCCCTCTTAAATATAGCCAATGAACTGGCCTCAACTACCCTCTGTGGGCAGAGAGTTCCAGAGATTCACAACTCTCTGTGTGAAAAACGTTCTTCTCATCTCGGTTTTAAAGGATTTCCCCTTTATCCTTAAGCTGTGACCCCTTGTCCTGGACTTCCCTAACATCGGGAACAATCTTCCTGCATCTAGCCTGTCCAACCCCTTAAGAATTTTGTAAGTTTCTATAAGATCCCCTCTCAATCTTCTAAATTCTAGAGAGTATAAACCAAGTCTATCCAGTCTTTCTTCATAAGACAGTCCTGACATCCCAGGAATCAGTCCGGTGAACCGTCTCTGCACTCCCTCTATGGCAATAATGTCCTTCCTCAGATTTGGAGACCAAAACTGTACGCAATACTCCAGGTGTGGTCTCACCAAGACCCTGTACAACTGCAGTAGAACCTCTCTGCTCCTATACTCAAATCCTTTTGCATTGAAAGCTAACATACCATTCGCTTTCTTTACTGCCTGCTGCACCTGCATGCCTACCTTCAATGACTGGTGTACCATGACACCCAGGTCTCGCTGCATCTCCCCCTTTCCCAATCGGCCACCATGAAGCCGCGATCTCAATTAATAAGCAGCCGATTCGCGAATGCGGAGCCGCGGATCATCTCCGCAGGTGGGGGGGGGGGGGGGGGGGGGGGGGGGGGGGGGGGGGGGGGGGGGGAGGGAGGCTGTACATAGTGCCGTCTGTAGCGGTCGTTTTCAGACCCCGATAACGGGAGAAAAACGGAGGGATATCGATCGCTATTTACCGCGAGTACCTAGGCCCCGCGATCGGAGCACTTTTTCCCGGTAAGTTTTCGCAGGCAGCTCCGAGATTAGCTGTTAAAGACTTATTACTCTACAACAGGCTGGCATTAGTGACAATGTTTAATTGACTATGTTATAGTTTAGGCCCTCAATTTCATGATTGAATGAATGAATAAGGAATGAATGAATGAATTTATTCACATTATAAAATGGTGCAATTAAATTAGTTAAAGTCCATACAGATAGATTTTCATAAATTCAGACTTTAGTCTTACCTTTCAGTTAGTTGATTCATGGGGGCCTTATTTGTGTTCCAGCACATCAGCAGGGACTTTGAAGGCTTTCTTGCACTTTAATCCACTTCGCAGCACTTTCTTCAGCCTTTTTTATGTTTTTCCCACTAAATACAATGAACCTGCTGCAAGTTTCCACGACATTTATTCCACAGAACAACAACACATCGGAATCTCCAGTAAAACAGGCATCTGTGAAGCCCCCTCAGCCATTTTGTGTGCTAGCCTGAAACAAATCGCGTGATTGGCCAACTGGCAGACAACTCAATGTTAAACGTGCTTTGATTGGACTAAAAAATACCCGACATTGTTTTCCGTTTTTTCTCTAATTTAATAAAAATGTGCAAGTCTTCTTCATATCGAGTTTCAGGGGTGAATTATATAAATATTTTTATACAATATGTGAAAATTTCATGTAGTTTGGTGACTTGGGTCACGAAACTGCAGAATAAAGCTCCTCGGCCCACAGCCTAAGTTGCAGAGCCTGCGGAACTGACATCGCGGAGCTGGCCAACTTCGGAGCCGGAAGAGCTGTGGTGGCGTGCAGCTGCGACCCAACTTTTGGAGTTCGGAGGCACCGGCCGCAGACCCGGTGGACGGGAACATTGGGAGCTCCAAGTCCCTGGTGGGAGACCGCTTTTCAAAGCTCCACAACGGCGACTTCTCCCGCTGGAATCGCGGGTTTAAGGACATGGACCCGGGGCCTAACATCGCCCGGCGTGGCTTAAACGGCCTCAGGACTTACCATCGCCCGCCGGGGGCTTTAACATCAGAGCCCCAGTTCGCCTCGACACTGCAGTTCGACAGCTGGACCACGGGAGAAGGAACAAAGGGAAGAGATAAATACTTTGTCTTCCATCACAGTGAGGAGATGTTGGAGACTCACTGTGATGGATGTTTATGTAAAACTGTGTGAAGTGTGGGTCTTGGATTGTTTTGTAATGTTAAAAAAAACTGTAGAAATGATATTTCGTTCAAACCTAGGTTTGAATGACAACAAATTGCATTTTATTCTAAAGGAGGTCTAAGCAATAAAGAAGGTCTAAGCTAATGGCAAAATAGTTTTTATTAGTAAACGAAAACGTTTATTTTTTCAACAAAAGGACCCAAAGTGCTGGAGTTAACCAACATCTGGTTAACCAACATCTCTGGAGAACGTGTATATGTGACGTTTTGGGTCGAAATACTGATTTATGGGGTGAATAAAGCCTGCACTGAGGACAAAGGGGACAAGGGGTCACAGTTTAAGGATAAGAGGGAAATCTATTCGGAACGAAATGAGGAAAACATTTTTCACACAGAGTGGTGAATCTCTGGAATTCTCTGCCACTGAAGGTAGTTGAGGCCAGTTCGTTGGCTATATTTAAGAGGGAGTTAGACGTGGCCCTTGTGGCTAAAGGGATCAGGGGGTATGGAGAGAAGGCAGGTACAGGGTACTGAGTTGGATGATCAGCCGTGATCATATTGAATGGCGGTGCAGGCTCGAAGGGGCGAATGGCCTACTCCTGCACCTATTTTCTATGTTTCTATGTTTCATCTGCAGTTCCTTCTTACACATTTTATTTGACCAGTTTCCGCCTGGAAAGGGGTCCAAGAGTAAACCTAGCAATTATAGGAAATATCCTTTATCTCTAAGTATCAATTATCTCTAAGTATCCTAGGAAAGGCAAGGAAAGGATACTTAGAGATAATATATATAAGCATCTGGATAAACAGGGTTTGATTAGAAAACTTTGAGAATAAATTGTCAGAAGGTATCAAAAGAGCAGCATTAGTTTCCATACCTAAAAGTAAAGGAAGATCAAAAAGGAAAGCTGTGCCGTGGTGGGACAATAAATGTAAAGAGGCGGTGGTGAATAGAAACAGAGCATTCAGATTATTAAAAAGAACTCATAACTACCAACACATGATTAATTACAAACAGGCTCAGGCAATTGTAAGGAGGACTATAAGACAAACAAAAAGAGCATATTGGAGGAAGTATTGTGATTCAATTGGAAACACAACACAGGTAGGGGAGATATTGGGGTTGATTAAAAAAATGGAAGGTGATAAAAGGGAGTGGAGTTATCCTATCTTAACAAATGGAGATCAAACTGTAGTCTCAAATAAAGACAAAGCAGGACTAATGGTTAACACTTAGTAGGGTTCACAGCTCCCACAACTTATCAGATGAAGGAAGAAGAGGTAGGGAAAGAACAAGAGAGGAAAATGTCGAGGCCTTACAAAGGAAAGGTATCACAGAGGACAAGTACAATATTCCATTTAATTTGGGGGAGCTAAAGAGAGCTCTGGCCAAGTGTAAGAACTCAGCCCCAGGGAAGGATGATATTTGTTACATAATGATAAAGCATCTAAGTGAGGAGGGACTCCAAAAGATACTTGCACTATATAACAAGGTGTGGGAAGAAGGGCGAATACCGGAGAGGTGGAAGGAAGCAATCATTGTGCCTATTAGAAAACCAGGGAAAGATGCAAGTAATCCAGTAAATTATAGACCTATAGCTTTAACAGCACACATGTGTAAACTGATGGAAAGAATGGTAAATGAAAGATTAATGCATCTAATGGAAGAAAACGGTATAGTGGCTAATTATCAGAGTGGCTTTAGAAAAGGGAGAGGTACTAATGATCCAGTTCTGTGCTTGGAAGATGATATAAGGAAAGCACAAGTTAAAAAATAATCTGTAGTTACTGTATTTTTTGATGTAGAGAAGGCTTATGATATGTTGTGGAGAGAAGGTCTTCTAATAAAGCTCCATTTAATGGGAGTAGGAGGAAATATTTTTAACTGGATAATGGATTTTCTTAACGGTAGAAGTATCCAAGTTAAAATAGGGTCAGACATCTCTAGTAAATGTGTAGTCGAGAATGGAACTCCCCAGGGAAGTGCGATAAGCCCGATCCTATTCTCAATCATGATCAATGATATATTTGCAAACGTTCAACCAGAGATAGGGCGATCGCTCTTTGCAGATGATGGCAGCCTATGGAGAAGGGGGAGGAATATAGATTTTATCGTGGAAAAAGTACAGCAAGGGATAGCCCAGGTGGAAGAGTGGGGAGTGAAATGGGGTTTTAAATTCTCTATAGAGAAGACAAAGACAATGGTTTTCACAAGGAAGAAAATTAAAGAGGATGTCCAGTTAAAACTATACGGCAACAATTTGAAAAGAGTAAAAGATTTCCGTTTCCTGGGAGTCCACTTTGACTCCAGATTAACATGGAGGGTCCACATTACAAAAATAATTGGAAAATGCAAAAAAGCCATCAATGTAATGAGATGCTTGACAGGTTTAGAGTGGGGAGCAGATATATTATCTCTTAAACATATCTATGTATCACTGATCAGATCCAGACTAGAGTATGGCAGTATAGCTTATGGATCAGCATCTAAGTCGGTGTTGTCCGAGTTGGACAAAGTCCAAGCGGAAGCTCTAAGAATCTGTATAGGAGGTGTGCGGACGTCACCTGTATGTGCACTACAGGTGGAAACTGGGGAGATGCCGTTGAGACTGCGCCGCAGACAACTAATGGCTAATTACTGGCTAAGCCTTAAGGGTCATGGAGAGAACCACCCAACAAAACAGGTAGTACAGGAGTGCTGGGAGAGAGGGGTGGCTCAGTCTGGAAGCTTCGGCTGGGTTGGAGGAGGTGTGGCAAGGGACATGGAAGTAGAGGACAAAGAGTTCTGCCCTGCAGTATTGTGGCCATCTGTCCCAATATGGTTACTGAACATCCCAAAAGTTGATCTGGAGATATGGGAGGCAAAAAGGAGGGAGGAAAATTCGGACCTAAAAACAGAATACCATAACCATATATATAATAGATACAGGGAACACCTCTTAATCTTCACAGATGGATCAAAGGACCCAGTAGCTGAAACAACAGGAGCAGCTGTGGTAGTGCAAGGGTTGAATGTTGAGATTTGCAAAAGAACAAATAACTATTTGGCAGTATATACAGTGGAACTGTACGCTATTTTGATGGCAGTTCGGTGGATCGAACAGGTGCAACCATGCAAAATATTAATTTGTAGCGACTCATTGTCTGCAATCCAGAGTATTGGGTCTGGTGCGTCCCATAGGCGGCCTGACCTAGTGTATGAAATTCTACTACTATTAAGCCAAGTAACAAGGAAGGGCAGTGACGTGACTTTGTTGTGGGTCCCAGCACACATTGGTGTGCTAGGAAATGAAAAAGTGGATAAATTAGCAAAAGAGGCCGTTAAAAAAGAGAACATAGAGGTAAACCTACAATTATCCAAATCTGAAGGAAGACACATTGTGTGGAAGAAAATAAATCAGGAATGGCAACAATACTGGGAACAGGAGACAAAGGGGAGACACCTCTATTCGCTACAAAACAGAGTGGGCATTACAGCAAGAAGAGGGGGGAACAGAAGAGAACAGGTAGTATTAGCAAGATTGAGGATAGGACACACCCACCTGAACAGCACATTAAAAATGTTGGGAAAACACCCTACTGGGATGTGTGAGGAATGCCATCAGCCGGAAACAGTTCAGCATGCTCTAGTTGCATGTAGAAGATATGCAACAGAAAGAAGAGTTTTGATCAATGAAATTAAGAAAATTGGAATGACAGATATATCAGAAAAGAACATTCTAAAGTATGGAGGGGAAGGAAAAGGAGTAAATTTGTTGTTTAATTTCTTGAGGGCCTCTGGCCTTATAAAAAGGATATAAAGACATGAGGACTGGAGGGAAGCCAGAAGGTGGCAGCAATGCAACATTGTGGATGCCGGCTGCCGTAAAACTCCAAAGAAGAAGAAGAAGAAGAAGGGTTTGATTAGGAACAGTCAACATGGATTTGTGCCTGGAAGGTCATGTTTTACTAAACTTCTTGAATTTTTTGAAGAGGTTACTCAGGAAATTGATGAGGGTAAAGCAGTTGATGTTGTATATATGGACTTCAGTAAGGCCTTTGACAAGGTTCCTCATGGAAGGTTGGTTAAGAAGGTTCAATTGTTGGGTATCAATGGTGGAGTAGCAGGATGGATTCAACAGTGGCTGAATGGGAGATGCCAGAGAGTAATGGTGGATGGTTGTTTGTCAGGTTGCAGGCCAGTGACTAGTGGGGTGCCACAGGGATCTGTGTTGGGTCCACTGTTGTTTGTCATGTACATCAATGATCTGGATGATGGTGTGGTAAATTGGATTAGTAAGTATGCAGATGATACTAAGATAGGTGGTGTTGTGGATAATGAAGTAGAGTTTCAAAGTCTACAGAGAGATTTATGCCGGTTGGAAGAGTGGGCTGAAAGATGGCAGATGGAGTTTAATGCTGATAAATGTGAGGTGCTACATCTTGGCAGGACAAATCAAAATAGGACGTACATGGTAAATGGTAGGGAATTGAAGAATGCAGGTGAACAGAGGGATCTGGGAATAACTGTGCACAGTTCCCTGAAAGTGGAATCTCATGTAGATAGGGTGGTAAAGAAAGCTTTTGGTGTGCTGGCCTTTATAAATCAGAGCATTGAGTATAGAAGTTGGGATGTAATGTTTAAAAATTCTACAAGGCATTGGCGAGGCCAATTGTGGAGTATGGTGTACAATTTTGGTCGCCCAATTATAGGAAGGATGTCAACAAGTTATAGAGAGTACAGAGGAGATTTACTAGAATGTTGCCTGGGTTTCAGCAACTAAGTTACAGAGAAAGGTTGAATAGGTTAGGTCTTTATTCTTTGGAGCGCAGAAGGTTAAGGGGGGACTTGATAGAGGTCTTTAAAATGATGAGAGGGATAGACAGAGTTGACGTGGACAAGCTTTTCCCATTGAGAGTAGGGAAGATTCAAACACGAGGACATGACTTCAGAATTAAGGGACAGGAGTTTAGGAGTAACATGAGGGGTCTGCCCTCTCCTCATTCTCATCCACTTCACCTCCCAGTACTTTTCCACCGGTCCCTCCTTCTCCTCACCTGCCTGCCTGCCACTCCCCTCTCATCAGCCTAACTCTCCTCACCTGTTGCACTCAGTTGCCTCTCATCACCTATTAACCTGGTATATAGACTCTCCTCACACAGTGCCAGATTGTTCTCAGCATTCATGCAAGATTCTCCAGCGATTTCCCGACTGCCTACACGCATTGGAACCTGCCTACCCCTGACCATTCCGTCCTGTCGTCTTCCCGGATAGCACCTCAGCCTTCTGTCCCCGACCTCCTGGTTTCTGTCTGCCTCTCTCCTGGGCTGTTTGGTGTATCCCTGCAACGGCTCCTCGTCTTCCTGCCTGGCTTCGACTCTCCTTTCGTCTGTCCCTCGCTGGTTTGTTTGCATCGTGTGTTGGATCTCCTGGTTATCGGACCTTCCGTAACCCGACTACGTCTCCTGCCTGCCCCTCTTCGGAACCCTCGCTCAATCCTGAGCCTCTGTGTGAGTACTGTGTACCCATTCCTGTGTTACTACTCTGTGTTACAGTATCGTAATAAGGTTCATTACCAATTATACCTGCCTGATTCTGTGCTGCTATTGGGTCCAAGCTATACCCGTTACATGAGGGGGAACTTCTTTACTCAGAGAGTGGTTGCTGTGTGGAATGAGCTTCCAGTGGAAGTGGTGGAGGCAGATTCGATTTTATCATTTAAAAATAAATTGGTAGGTATATGGATGGGAAAGGAATGGAGGGTTATGGTCTGAGTGCAGGTAGATGGGACTAGGGGAAAATAATTGTTCGTCACGGACTTGTAGGGCCGATCGGCCTGTTTCCGTGCTGTAATTGTTATATGGTTATATGGGCAAATGACTCTGTACATTCAGCTTATCTATTCCTCTCATAATCTTATGCACCTCTATAAGATCATCCCTCATCCACCTGCCCTCTAAGGAATAGTAGTACGAGTGTGATCAACCTTTCCCT
>NW_026576790.1:57500-69188 GCF_028641065.1 Leucoraja erinaceus | reverse complement strand
GAACATCCTTGTCTATTGCCCCTTGATAGTTCAAATTTCGAGGATAATATATTATTAGTTAATATTCTAGCCGTAGGTTTGTTATATAATAGTTTTATCCATGCGATGAAGTTTTATCCCAATTGTAATTTTTGCAATACTTTAATCATATAATCCCATTCTACTTGATCAAACGCTTTTTCTGCGTCCAGTGAGATGATACATAACTCTTGGTCGTGACATTTATGTGAGTGCATTATGTTAAGCAAACGTCTCAAATTATTGAATGACTGTCTCTTAGGTGTAAATCCTGTTTGATCTCAATTTATTAGTCTAGTAACGCACCTGCTTAGTCTACTGGCTAGTGTTTTCGCTATTATTTTTTGATCCGTATTTAACAAAGCAATAGATGTATATGAGCCTGGTTCTTCTATGTTTTTATCTTTTTTAAGTATTAATGTGATCGTTGATTCTGCTAATGTTTCGGGTAAGCTTTGCTCTTTAAAAGCGTATGTATACATTTTCTGTAATCGTGGGGTAACTATGTCGTAAAAGGCTTTATAAAATTAATTACTGAATCCGTCTGGTCCTGGTATTTTTCCATTCTTTAGTGTTTTTATTGTGTCTTCTATCTCCTTAGAAGTAATTGTTGCTCCCAGTTCCTCTTGTTCCCTCAATTCTAATTGTGGGAGGTTACAATTTTCCAGAAATTCTGAAACTTGATTATTATCTATTGACGTTTTAGATGTATATAGATTCTGGTAAAATTGAGCAAATCTTTTATTGATATCCTTGGGTAATGTTAATAATTCCCCTCTATCTGATTTAATCTTTAGTATTGCATTCTCTTTTTCCCGTGTTTTAAATTGGCGTGCTAAAAGTTTGTGGGGTTTGTCCCCGAATTCGAAGTGTTCTTGTTTTGTAACTTGAAATAGTGTTATAACTTTCTCTGACAATAATTTATTTAGCTTGAATTTCAATAATAGGATTTTATTATGTTTATCCATAGTTGAATCTTTAGCATTATCTGTATCTAATTGTTTTATTTGTTCTTCTAAATGTCTTTGTTCTTTCTTATTCTTTTTATTTTGATATGCTTGAGATGAAATAATGACTCCTCTAATAAATGCTTTAAAGGATTCCCATAATAGCGTGGGGGATATATCTGGTGTATCATTTATCTCAAAAAATAAGTCCATCTGTTTTTTTAGATATATACTCCCTTGTGGGTCTTTTTAAAAGTTGCGAATTAAACCTCCAGAACGATTTATTCATAGACATTCTTTCTAATTTTAAAACAAAGGTTAACGGAGAGTGGTCTGAAATCGCATTAATGTGGTATTTAGGGTTCATAGTATGTGGAATTAATTTTGTATCCACAAGAAAATAGTCTATCCGTGAGTATGTTTTATGCACCGTTGAATAAAATGAGTAGTCCCTTCCCGTCGGATTTGCAATCCTCCATATATCTGCTATATTTGTGTTTTCCATATATGTATGTAAGAGTTCACTGGTTTTAGATTTCATATTACCTTTTTGTTTTTGCATCGATTTATCTAAATAAGGGTCTAAAACACAGTTAAAGTCTCCTCCAATTATAACATTGTGATAATTAAATTCTGCAATTATATTCAGAATGTTATTAAAAAATTGAGGGTTATCAAAGTTGGGCGCATATATATTTACCAGCGTAATTGGCGTATTATTGATCTCTCCTGCTACTATAAGATATCTCCCTTCCTTATCTGAAATAGTATTCTTTGATTTAAATGGAATTCCTTTACGAATAATAAGTGCAGTACCTCTGGATTTGGAAGTGAATGAAGAGTGAAATGTTTGGCCTATCCAGTTAGCCCTCAGTCTCGTCTGATCTTGATGTTTAAGATGCGTTTCCAACTCAATTTCATATAAAGGCTCAGGGGTTAGGCCTTCATGCTCAGTAGTTGGTTCATCTTTGATTGGAATAATTTGATCAACATGAACACGTTGGATCCTATCAACAAATGATTAAAATCGAAGGTAGACACAAAATTATGGAGCAACTCTGCGGGTGTGGCAACATTTATGGAGAGAAGGAATTGGTGACGTTTCAGGTCAAGACCGTTCTTCAGACCTTCGCGTCTCGATCCGAAACGTCGCCAATTCCTTCTCTCCATAGATGCTGCCTCACCCGCTGAGTTTCTCCAGCATTCATTGTCTACCAACAGTATTACCCCACTGAATGCCATTACGTCAGTACTATCTAAGATTATGTCACTCCAACAGTACGACTTCGCAGCGAGTCACACCATTAGTACCACCCCACAGATTGTCACTCCACCAGAACAAACCCACAGTGTGCATTTGCATCAGTATTACCCCACTGTGTTTGACCCCTTCAGCACTCTCCACAATGTGTAACTCCATCAGCAGTACTCCACAGCGTGTCACCCCATCAGTTGAACTCCGTTGTTTGTTACTCAATCAGAACCTCCCCCCAAAGTGTGACGCCCAGAACTACCTGACCGGTTATCACACCAGCAGTATTACTCCATCACTACAAGCCCAAAGTGTGTCCCTCCATGATAACTACTCCATAATGTGTCAAGCATCAGTACTACCGCTCAGTGTATTACCCCCTCAATACTACCCCACATTGTGTTGCTCAATCAGTACTACAACAAACCATGCCACTCCATCAGGACATGCACAGAACGTGTCAGTCCATTAGTAGCAGCCCACAATCTGTCCTTTCAAGTGTACTATTCCACAGAGTTTCCCGCCATCAGTTCTACCTTAAGTGTGTCATTTAATCACTAGTAACCCACAGTGTGTCCCTCCATCAGTACTACCCAACAATGTGTCACTCTTTCTGTGCTACCCATATTATGTCATCCCAGCAGTTCTAAACCGCAGTGTGCCATTCCATCGGTCTTATCCCACAGTGTGTCACTACATCAGAACTACCCCGCGGTGTGTCAATCCATCCATACTACTCGACAGTGTGTTACACCATTGGTCGTAGCAAAACGATTTGAGTATAGGAGCAGGGAGTTTCTACTGTATTTGGACAGGGTCTTGGTGAGACCACACCTGGAGTATTGCGCACAGTTTTGGTATCCTAATCTGAGGAAGGACATTCTTGTCATAGAGGCAGTACAGAGAATGTTCACCAGACGGATTCCTGGGATGTCAGGACTTTCATATGAAGAAAGACTGGATAGACTCTGCTTGTACCCGCTAGAATGTAACAGATTGAGGGGGGATCTTATAGAAACTTACAAAATGCTTCAGGGGTTGGACAGGCTAGATGCAGGAAGATCGTTCCCGATGTTGTGGAAGTCCCGAAGAAGGGGTCACAGTTTGCGGATAACGGAGAAATATTTTAGGACTGTGATGAGAAAAACATTTTTCACACAGAGAGTGGTGAATCTCTGGAATTATCTGCCACAGAATGTAGTTGAGGCCAGTTCATTGGCTATATTTAAGAGGGAGTTAGATGTGGCCCTTGTGGATAACGGGATCAGGGGGTATGGAGAGAAAGCAGGTACAGGATACTGAGTTGGATGATCAGCCATGATCATATTGAATGGCAGTGCAGGCTCGAAGGGCCGAATGGCCTACTCCTGCACCAACGTTCTATGTTTATGTCCATGTTCTTCGCCAGGTTCAGCGTGCATGAATGCGTTGTAGCACACAATCAGTGCTACTCCACAGCGTGTCATCCATCAATTCGACCCCACTATTTGTTAGGTCTGGCTCCACGAGTTACACTTCTCTTGCCTCATTTGTCAGTCCATTCCGAAGATCTGGCGGAAATCCACCGTCAACGCACTACCAATACCAAACAAGCATGCGGACGACCCACGGAGATTCAATTCAATTCAATTCCATTCAACTTTATTGTCATTGCACAAATACGAGTGCAGGTACAACGAAATGCAGTTTAGCGTCTGGTCATAGTGCAAGATAGCATAAATAAAAATACTGGTTAAACAACGTGTGCACTGTGGATGAATTAAAGTGGTACATAGGCAAATAAATGTATACAAATGGGAGAGTATAAAAGATAGCTAGCGACGGGACTGTGAGTTCAGCATTGTAATGGTGTTATTGAAAAAATTGTTCCTCAGCCTGCGTGTGCGAGACCTGAGGCTCCTGTACCGCCTCCCTGATGGGGGGAGGGCAAATGGTCCATGGTTAGGGTGAGAGGGGTCCTTGATGGTTTTTTCCGGCCCGTCTCAGACATCGTTTGCGGTGGAGGGCGTCCATGGCAGGGAGCGGGGCACCGATGATGTGCTGAGCGGTTTTCACCACCCGCTGTAGTGTCTTCCTGTCAGCTGTGGTGCAGCTGCTGTACCATACCGTGAAGCAGGTGGCCAGGATGCTCTCGATAGTACAGCGGTAGAAGTTGGACAGGATCTGGGGGGACAGGTGAGCTTTCTTAAGCCTCCTCATAAAGTAAAGGCGCGGCTGCGCCTTTTTGATCAGTTTGGTGGTATTGTGGGACCAGGACAGATCCTCTGAGATGTGTACCCCGAGGAATTTGTAGTTGGAGATGTGCTCCACCTCAGACCCGTTTATGTGGATGGGGGTATGTCTGTCCCCTCTGGTCTTCCTGAAGTCATCGATGATTTCCTTCGTCTTCTTTGAGTTGAGGACGAGGTTAATATTGGTACACAAGGTTGCCAGGTTCTGGACCTCCTCCCTATAGGCCGATTCGTTTTTGCCCTGATCAGTCCTACCACCGTGGTGTCATCGGCAAATTTTATGATGGCGTTGGAGCCATACTTAGGGACGCAGTCATGGGTGAAGAGGGAGGAGAGGAGAGGGCTGAGCACACAGCCCTGTGGCACGCCGGTGTTCAGTGTTAGAGTGGAGGAGGTGCGGTTGTTGATCTTAACAGACTGTGGTCTGCTGGTGAGGAAATCCAGTGTCCAATTGCAGAGGGAGGTGGAGATGCCAAGTCCGTTGAGTTTGGTGATCAAGCTGGCGGGGATGCCAGTATTAAATGCGGAGCTGAAGTCGATGAACAACAACCCGATGTAGGAGTTGTTGTTGTCCATGTGGGTCAGGGCAGAGTGTAGGGCCGCAGATATGGCGTCCTCTGTAGACCTGTTGGGCCGGTAGACAACCTGACGGGGGTCCAGTGTGGGGGAGGGAGGCTGGTTTGAGGTGAGCCAAGATCAGCCGCTCAAAGCACTTCGCGATGACGGTGGGTGAGTGCCACTGGGCGGAAGTCGTTGAGACTCCCTGAAGCTGACTGTTTGGGCACTGGCACAATGGTTGAGGTCTTGAGGCAAGTGGGGACAACACCCTGGGCCAGTGACAGATTGAACATGTCAGTGAAGACCAGGGATAGTTGTTCAGCACATGCTCTGAACACCCGCCCGGGGATGCCATCGGGGCTTGTAGCTTTTTCTCATTGGCTTTGCTCAGTGCGCCTTGTACAGCAGAGGTGGAGAGACTGAGGGGTTGTTCCTTCGGGGGTGGAGCAGCTTTGATGGCTGGAGTTTTGTTGTCCCGGTCAAAGCGAGCATAGAAATCGTTTAGCTCGTCCGGAAGGGAGGCGTTGTCTGGGGGGGGGGGGGGGGGGGGGGGTAAGGGTGTTAGCTGTATTGTAGTCGGCAATGGACTTGATGCCTTGCCGCATGCGTCTGGGATCAGAGTTGTTTTGAAAATGCTCCTTGATCTGCCTTTGTATTTGAGTTTTGCGCTCCTGATTCCCTATTTTATGTTGGCCCTGGATGAGCTGTATCTCTCAGCGTCGCCGGATCTGAAAGCGGCATCGCGAGCCTTCAGCAAGAGTCTGACCTCTCTGCTCATCCACGGCTTCTGATTAGGGAAGGTCTTTATTTGTTTGTGGGTTGTGACGTTGTCGGTACAGAATTTTATGTATTCCAAAACGGATGCTGTGTATGTGTTAATGTCCACTTGTGAGTCAAAGGTGGCCTGAGTGGCAAACAAACTCCATATCGGCCCATCTCACTCCTCTGTGTCCCGTTCAGCTCCCCCTGGCCCGGATCTGGCCCATCGTTCCCCCCCCCCCCCCCCCCCCCCCCAAATACCCGCTGAACAAGCCAGATTTCGTCGTGGGCGCTGCACTACCAATCAAAGTCAAGCTGACCAATGACCTCGAAGGCAGTTTCAAAAAGGTTCACAAGGCAGGCGTCAGACTGGTGGACATCACCGCCGCCTACGAGGCAGTGTGGCACCAGTGCCTGTACTTGAAGCTCCAGCGCACCATTCCTAACCGGCATTTAGTGCGTCTCCTAGCCAACATTCTTGCCAACCATAGTTTTGTACTCAATATCTGTGACGCACAATCTAGCCGACTGCAACGCCTGAGAAACGGAGTCCCCCAAGACTCGATACTGACCCCCATGCTCTTGAATCGCTATAACAACAACCTGCCACGTACGGCCTCGCGCCAGTATGGACACGAAGATGATCTGGCCATACTGCACTCGGGCGGAGTTGGTCAAACGTGGAGGAGGTGCACTCAGCGGAAATGGAACTTGTCGCGGTTTACCTTAAAACCTGGAGACTAAAACTGTATGTGGCAAAAAGCACCAACACGGCCTTTCACCTAAGCAACATGGAGGCCCAACGCATGCTAACCGTCACCCTCAATGGATCACCCTATAACCAATATCCTACATACCTCGGGTTGAAACTAGATCAGCAGCTGACCTGCAAGCAACACCTTGAAACTCTGCTTACTAAAGTCTCGGCGAGGAACAACCTCCTTGCTTGGCTGGATCGCCAAGGGGCGCCAGGACATCTACTCTCCGGACCAGTGCTCTTGCACACGTGTACAGTGCCGCTGAGTACGCCGACCCAGCATGGTGCAGCAGCGCTCATACTAGCAAGATAGACGCCATACTCAACGACATCATGCAGATCATCATCGGTTGCCTACGCTCTACTTCGACGGATCTTCTGAAGGTGCTCGCAGGAATCACAACCGTCACACTTTGCAGGGATTACTTCATTCATAGGCTGGTGTGCAAGGCCCCATCGGACGCCAAACATCCTTGGTACCACCTCGCCCATGACTCACAGCAACCGGGGACCTCAACGCCTGTCATCTCGTCACCCCTTATCCCGTCACGCAGCGACCCTTTGTGACTCCGGTTTCAAAACACTCGGAGCACGGAAAACCAGCTGGGAACAGACTTCACGACCCCACAGTGTATCAGTCCATCAGTACAACCCCATAATGTCACTGAAGAGAGGGGGTAGTTCAGTGCGAATGTGTTGTCAAAGGGGAGAGAGAGAAGTTTCAGATACATACAAGAGAAAAGGAGGGATAGATGCAGTGAGAGTGAGAGCGGAGGGAGGGGTAAGGGGGCGGAGGTTGGCAGAGGGCGGATCATAGAGGGAATATTGAGAGGGTAGGAGAGAGAGTGACAGTTCAGAGAGGGGACAGCAGTAAAAATGGATGGAGGGAGAAAGGGAGGAGCTGGGACTGCTGCATCTCTTGAAGTTTTATTTAGGGCTAGTACAATTCTGAAGCGGCAATGTTTCCGTTCTCTTAGTGCCACGAACCTTTGGGATGTTCCTCCTCAGAGGTGATGAATGCAGATAATGTTCATGTCCCATTGCAAAGTCAGGTCAATTCCAGGCAAGCAAGGAGTGAATGATTATGGGGGTCGCCGGGCCTGTGTGGTTGAGGTTACAGTCAGAGGAGCCGTGATCGCATTGAGTGGTGAAGCAAAGTGAAGGGGGCATTTTTGTCTGAGGCGAACTGCTGAACCTATTCCTCAACCTGTGGAAAAAGGTCGCCCAGTCGATCTTCAAACTGGCACCAGAAACTCTGAGGGGGGCCCTGGTTGTCTTGCTGAGTGAAATGCATTGAAGTAAACTGATAAACAACATGTGGTGGAAAGTTGCATCAGATGGAGTTTGGAAAAATATTCCCTTTGCTGGAACAATGCCGCTCCCAATTTCCATCCCTCAGTAACGCCACAATTCCCAGTCTTTGGAGTTTACCGACCAATCCCTGAATAAATCACAACCTGTCTCAATGGGGATTTAAATTGGCTGATGTCATCTGTTTGCGAATGATTTCACAATCTCTATGTTTATACAGTGTTGAAACTTTACATTTCCAGTGGTACGGAAAATACTATAAAATCTCGGGGAATGTTCTGCCCTAGCATTTCATTCCGAGACATCACCTCTCGCTCACGGGGACACGTCGTAGGACAGATACAATGGGAGCAAGTCTGAATGAATATGACAACGTGGAGAAAATAGTTTATATCATAATTGCTGTCGTTGGAGTCCCTGGTAAGTAAGCAGAACAATTCAAATGTTATAACTTCGTGCGTTAACAGATGTTACCCTGATACACATATTACAATTTCCCCAACTGATTATCGTTGTTCGAGAATATGTGAAGTATATCAATACGTTCAGTGAAATATTTTTGAATTAACGCTGTGATTTTTATTATTTTCTGACAGCCAAAACTAACCCCCCTTTTCTCTCACAGCCTAGACCCACTAGAATGTTGTTCCTGCCTTCCGTGGCTTTCTCAATGTTATTAGGGTGACTCGGAGAGGTTGTGTGAGTGGGCAGATGCATGGCAGATGCAGTTTAATGTGGAAAAATGTGAATCAATGAAAGTAAGCATGCTGGTACAGCAGGCAGTGAAGAAAACGATTTGCATGTTGTCGTTTATATCAATGGGATTTGAGTATAGGAGCAAATAGGCCCCTTTTCGGTTGGACAGACCCCTAGTGAGGCCACACCTGGACTGTTGTGTGCGGTTTTGCTCACTAATTTGACTAAGGACATTCTTGCTATTGATTGACTGCATCATAGGTTAATTCAAGGTTAATTGCCGGGATGGCGGGACTGTTATGACAGTCCCGCCAATCCCGAGGGAATTGAACGGTTGGGCTTGAATACGATGGAATTTAGAATGTGAAGGGATCTTATTGAAATCTATAAGATTATTAAGGGTTTGGACACGCTAGAGGCATGTTCCGGATGTTGGGAGAGTCCAGAACCAAGAACGACAGTTTCAAAATGAGGGGTAAGGCATTTGGAAGGGAGATGAGGAAACACTTTTTCACATAGAGAGCTGTGAGTCTGTGGAATTCTCTGCCTCAGAGGGCGGTGACAGCAGTTTCTCTGGATACTTTCAAGAGATAGGTTGATATGGCTCTTAAATATAGCGGAGTCCGGGATATGGGGAGAAGGCACGAAAGGGGTACTGATTGTGGACGATCAGCTATGATCACATTGAATGGCGGTGCTGGCTCGAAGGCCTACTGCTGCACCTATTGTCTATTGTCTGTTGTCTTTTATAACCATATAAACCATATAACAATTACAGCACGGAAACAGGCCATCTCGACCCTTCTAGTCCGTGCCGAACACATAATCTCCCCTAGTCCCATATACCTGCGCTCAGACCATAACCCTCCATTCCCTTCCCATCCATATAACAATTGTCTATTGACATTGCCAAAATGTGTCCCAGTGCCCGGCACAGGCAGCTGTCTGACCGGAAAGAATTGACATTGTGAACTTCATGGTGTGTGAGTTATTGACAAGAGTGAACACCCTCTCCTGTGGACACGTCTCGCTGTGGAGTCTGTCACTGTCAGATTCCACCGCATGTTGGTCAATAATTGGATCGATCTTCCGAACCAGTGGCCGCGGAACTACCGGCGTGTGTTGTTACCAAACTGAACTCACTGTGCAATTAATCCATTAACGGAGCGACCCTGCTGCCGGATTCTAAGTTGTCCCTGCCTTCCCCCTGGAACCCTCATCGGCCCCATCAGATGCCGAGTGCCCAGAGCCCTGGTTATCGAGGCCGGTCACGGTTAAGTCTGTGAAATCGGCCACAACACAGACTGATCAGGGTTAACTACAGAAATAATTATTCCGCTTATTGTAGCGTGCTGCTCTTTCAGTCCCCGCCCTTTACCACACCAGTCGCCTTATCTATTATCCCCTGAAGTAAGCAGGTGGGCCACAGTCGGAGCCGGGTGTGACATTGTTAAACTTGCAGCCGAGAACCGACTCCAACACTCCTGATCTTTAGCTGAAAGTCGAGCCGGTGTTCAGCCCCGGAGAACGTGTTCAATGATGTCAAGTATCCGTGCCCTTCTCTTCCACAGTGAATTTAGTGGCGATTGTGATCCTGTCCCGGGGAAAGTGCGGTCTCTCCACCTGCACCACTCGCTACCTGGTGGCCATGGCAGCGGCCGATCTAATGGTCCTTATCTTCGAGGTCATTTTGAATCAGATCAAATATCATTACTTTGATTGGAGTGTTCTGTCCATCACCCCTGTGTGCAGTGTCATCATTGTACTATCGACTGCAGCTACAGACTGTTCTGTCTGGTTCACAGTTACTTTCACCTTTGATCGGTTTGTCGCTATTTGTTGCCAGAAGCTGAAAACAAAATATTGCAGCGGGAAAACTGCGGCTGCGGTTCTTGCAACAGTCGGCGTTGTGTTCTGTCTGAAAAACGTTCCCCGCTATTTCACAATGGAATCCCGGACAATCGTCGAAAACATCCCGTGGGGCTGTGTCACGGCGGACAGTTATTTCACTGACCCCGTGTGGGTGGCATTTGACTGGATCGACACGGTTTTAACTCCGTTTTTCCCTTTCGCTGTAATCCTGCTGCTCAACGCTCTGACAGTCCGGCACATTTTAGTGGCCAGTCGGGTCCGTAAGGGGCTGAGGGGTGAGAGCAAGGGGGGGAATCACAGTGACCCGGAGATGGAGAGCAGGAGGAGGTCTATGGTTTTACTCTTCACCATCTCCGGCAGCTTCATCCTCCTGTGGCTGACGACGGTTGTAAACTTCGTCTATTATCAGATCACAGGAATTGGAACTGATCTGAATGATTCTCAACATATTGTTCACTACGTTGGGTTTTTGCTGAGGAATCTCAGCTGCTGCACGAACACATTTATTTACGCGGCGACCCAGTCCAAGTTCAGGGAGCAGTTGAAGAACGCGGTGAAATATCCGCTCAACTCAGTTCTTCGGCTCATTAATAAATCCGCGCTCTGAGCTCGTCCCAGAGGCGGCTGCAATCTTCCCGCTCCGCGCAACGGCTCCTGACATACAGCGCCGGAACTCCCAGCTGTCAGTCCCGGACAGACAGCACCCGTTGTCAGAATAGAATGCGAGTGGGCAAGTTGGGCCGAAGGGCCTGTTTCCGCGCTGAAAGGCAGAGGGGAGAGATGGGAATCGCCGGGATGACGACGGGAGAATTTCCGGGGAACGGCGGGATAGTGGGGGTGACGGAAACAGAAGGGAAGTTTTAAAACTCTTTTTTAGAGTTTGACAAAATGGCCTCGTGCCCGTGTCAGTAACGGCTCGGCCAGGACACCCCATGTCCGCGTCTCTGTAATCCCCTGTCACCCCCTCCCGCTCCTGAACCACATCTCCCCGTCTCCGTGACACTCTCCACTCCGGCCCCTACACCCGCTCTCCCTGCCTCTGTGACCCCATACCCTCGTGCCCTATAGCCCCTCTCCCCGTCTCTATGGCCCTCTGATCGCTGACAATGAGAGAGATTGACAGATGCAGGGTATTCATAAGATCCAGTAATAATTTTGTTGCACAGTAACACCCTCCCTCTCTGTATAGAATAGCAACCCAGTCGTTACACGGCCCATCCAGTTACTGTTAGTCATTTTGTTTCGGTGAGTAACTCCCTTTCTGCCTCCATTTCTCCCCTCTATCAC